>NW_020798087.1:0-144091 GCF_002237265.1 Aspergillus thermomutatus | reverse complement strand
TCGGTCCGAGGGGGGGTGTCAGGATTCCATCCCGTTTAGGTTTAGCGTCCCGACTTAGTCAGCCTATATATAGTTGGCCCCTGAGCCATCCTAATTGGACACTTGGCGCTTCCCGATTCTCTCAAATATGTCAAAGGTCATGTGATTTAAGCACTGGGCATCAACAGATAATCAGATTCCTCCTTCCCTCGTTGTCGCACAATCATCTGCATTCAATCCAAGCATGTTGCGTCCTGCGAGTCAGTTAGTCAGTTGCACTGCAGACGCTTTACTTGCAGAAAGGGAGACAGCAGCGTTTGCCTCTGCTACAATGGGAGCTCAACTCATCATGTTGAACGCAGTACACCATGACGCGCATCAAAATATCATTGGCTCGACGAAGAGGACAAGGCTGAGATGATACTCAGGCGCTGTAGCTGATGCCAAGCCTAGCCTTGCATCCTCAAAGCTGACTTACCCCTCTTCAACAACCCGTCGCACCGATTCAGGGGTTTTCGAGAATGAGTCTTGTACGCAAATTTCTCTTCCAGATTCGTCGTAACCATGCATGGATCGCGATCGCACTATGATTATACCGTGGCATGGATCAGCGCGCTGCCGCTGGAGATGGCCGCTGCGAAACATATGTTCGACCAGATCCACGACAGACTACCACAGCCATTGACTGCTATCAACACATATACGCTGGGCAGTATGCGGTCACAATGTGGTTCTGGCATGCCTTCTGTCTGGTGTCTATGGTACTACTTCGGCCGCCACAGTCGTTGCTCAAATGCGCTCTACCTTCCCTAGAGTCCAATATGGGCTGCTGGTGGGGATCGGGGGAGGCGCGCCTAGCGAGAAAGTTGATATACGGCTAGGCGATGTGGTGGTTAGTAAACCTACACGCACATACGGCGGAGCAGTACAATACGACTACGGCAAAACTTTGGCTGGTGGGTGGTTTGAGCAGACTGGCATGCTCAACAGGCCTCCTGAAATACTTCTTACCGCGATGTCGAAGCTACAGGCGGACTTGCACTATAATGAGAGACCGATATCTAACTCAATCCTGGAGCGGGCCCAGGTGACTGGAGGAATTGGCTTCGGTTTCCCCTATCCAGGCCAAGGTCATAACCTTTTGTTTGAGTCAACGTATGCCCATGTGGGGTCAGACGATAGATGCCAGAACTGTGATGCACTCCACCTGGTTCCCAGAACAGCCCGTGCATCCAACGAGCCCAAGGTTCACTATGGTTTAATCGCATCCGCAAACCAGGTTATGAAGGACGGCCCAACACGCGGCATGCTGGCACGCAATCTCGATATTTTATGCTTTGAGTATTGGCCCCCGCGATGGAAACAGGCGGGTGGTACAGTCCCTTCTTCGTCAAGGGGTGCCGCCAGATACAAGAAGCCTAGAGGGGAGACTCCTCTTGGGATGGTAGCAGCCGGTGAGCACGATTTGATCATCAAAGACCTCTTGGCAACAAATGCGGTAGACGTTGATGCTGTTTCAATGACGGGACAGTCACCACTTATCAAAGCAGTGGAAAGTTACAATGTTCCTATTGTACGACTTTTACTGGCAGCAGGTGCGAATCCGAACCTGGCCAGCAAGGACGGAAAGACAGCATATACTTACGCAAAGGAGCGGTCGTATTTGCGTATGATGGCTATCATGAGAGGACATGGAGCTAAGTGAAACAATTGCTGTCTTTTATACTAAGTTGACTCGTCTGCCCTTGGCTGTTGGATGAGATATGAATATGTGCTCCTCAACAGCAATGTCGCTTCGTACCATTCGATCAGCTGCTTAATAAGTGGTATCAAGCCAATTCTTCCAGTCACTGCCAAGGACCGTGCTCTTGGTAACAGCAGCAGAGATAGAAGTCTCATATTGTCTTTCCGAAGTATCCGATCCAGCACCCGTGTTATTGTACTCATAATAGAGCGGTGTCGCGCCAGATGCCATGGTCGTCCACCCCTTGGCGTTGATGATGTCTGACAACTCGGAATTCTGGTAGATGACACGGGCAAGCACTCGCCACGGGCGGCCGAGGTAGACTTGACTGGTGAGATCGAGTCCGGATTTACCATAGACGTTGCAGTGGTCGATCGCGTACCAGGTGGTTTCGTCCGAGGTTGTGCGCGACATGGCGGTGATGGCGCCGGGGCCGTTGGAGACGATGTCGCATTCGCCGAACCAGGCGGAGGCGTCACCGAAGATGTAGTCGACGGCTCCTGGAGGACATTAGCGTACTGGCCTGACGATAGATGGAGTCGGTGGTACAGTACATACCCTCAATGTAGCAGTTAGAGTAGTACTGACGACCGGCTTTGGCGTAGAGGGTGTCTTGGTAGCCGGTGAAACTGCATCCGTAGAAGCCGATCTGGTCGGCATTGGCTACGAGACTATCGTATCCTGTCAGTGACTTTCAATGGAAGGTCCTTGGGAGGCAACGTACGCTACGGCTTGCGCCCCCTTGCCGTAGCCATTGACAACATTGATGTTATACATCTTGAACAAGGCCGACTTGACGTTGACCGTGGCACTCAGATCAAGCGTTCCGGCTTCGGGAGAGGAAATGGTATGGGTGATAGTGACCACATTGTTCTTGTAAGAACCCGTGTTCGTTGTCTCACCATACATGGTCAGTTTTCCCGGATAGGTGATGGTGAGCTGCTCCGTGTATGTGCCGGCAGCAATGTAGATGCAGGCATCAGAGGTAGACGAGCCAAGAGCTGTCAACGCAGCGCTGATTGTCGAGTACGTGCCTGACGAGCCGACAGTGAGACAGCCTGATGGGGCGCTGGTGCGAGATGTTCGTTTGTCGAGGGAGGTCGCTGAGGCTGTGAGGGCAAGGCCAAGAAGCCCGAGGGCGAGAGAGGGGAGATGCATTCTGGAGTCTGGACGTCTTTGAAAAGAGGACTCTGGATAACTCCGTACCCGTATCTTCTTCAGCAAGGAAATTTACAAGAGCAATGATCGTCGTAAATAAGAAGGAATCTTGTATCGCAAAGCTTGACCTGGAGAATCACATGGTGCGTCCCTTGAGACAAATTTCTCCGACGTCAAACACGAGCTGTTTCATTTTTCCATGAATCGATTGGCCAACTGACAGTGAATCCAAATCTTCAGAATCCCCGGACCCACCGGAGGCTGCTAGACGAAGCCAAGCTGTCTTTCATTGATGTATTTAGCCGGTTCTTCCCCCGCAAACTCCTGTTTTTCCAGCGGGCTGACGATCCCCCGGTCCAATCTGGGAGACATACTGACCCCGCAACGTAAGAAATATGGATGTTAAGGGAGCCCTTTTCAATCGATGAGACTCAGGACCCGGAAGCTCGGGAATGCGTCGATGAAGATCGAGATTTTCCTCGAATGACGCTGAGTATACATCGATTTAGATATCCCGACGCCGTTGTTTCACGTTTCCCCGGAGCTCGGGAATTGAAAACGACGGTTGCGCTCATTATTTTCGTTTGCCTGGATGTAAAATAATTGATATTAAATGACGAATGCTTCGAGTCTGAGTCTCTTGACCTCGCTAGCTGAAGACTTGGTATGGACTAGCCGTTATCCGTCTGGTCTGAAGTACTATATATATATCTGGAATCTCCTTTCACCTTTCTAGATATCATTGAATGTAGATGCAATTGAGACAACATGGCGATTTATCGCAACCTCGCTGTTTTCTCTCTCTTGGGCCTAGGCAGCGCTGCTCCCTCGCAGGTTGAGCGCTCTCCTGATGCAGTCATCCAGCCTCGCGCCATCTGCACTCCCACCGCGGGGGGAACTTCTTCCATCGACGACGTACCGGCCATCACCAAGGCCATCGCCTCGTGCGGTAATGGAGGCACGATAGTATTTCCCGCTGGGTCGACCTACTACTTGAACAGCGTGTTGGATCTTGCTGGGTGTTCAAACTGTGACATCCAGGTCGAAGGTTTGCTCAAGTTCAGTGGCTCGACCGACTACTGGGGCGGCAAAACGGCTATGATCAATATCAATAACATCAATGGCTTGAAGCTTCGCTCTTTGACTGGGTCGGGTGTCATCGATGGCAATGGACAGAATGCGTAAGTTTTTCATCTGGCCTTGTGAAGCAGGAGCTAATGGATGACTACAGATACGATGTTTTTGCCTCTAACAGTAGCTATAAACGTCCCACTCTTCTCTACATCACCGGCGGTAGCAACATCCAAGTGTCCGGCCTTCGCCAGAAGAACCCTCCGAACGTGTTCAACTCGGTCAAAGGTGACGCGAAGAACGTAGTTTTTACGAACCTACGCATGGATGCAACCTCCAAGTCCGCCAATGCCCCAAAGAACACCGACGGCTTCGACATCGGTGCCAGCACGTATGTCACCATCTCCTCCGTCAACGTGAGCAACGATGACGACTGTGTGGCCTTCAAGCCGGGCTGCAACTACGCGACCGTCGAGGATGTCACCTGCACCGGATCGCATGGTATCTCCGTCGGCTCATTGGGCAAAGGCAGCGACGATACGGTGCAGAACGTCTACGCGCACGGCATTACCATGATCAACTCTACCAAGGCAGCCGGTATCAAGACATACCCTAGCGGTAATGGCCACGGGTTATCAACAGTGAAGAACGTGACCTTCTCCGACTTCACTGTGCAAGGGTGCGACTACGCCTTCCAGATCCAGAGCTGCTATGGCGAGAGCGCGTCCTACTGCGCGAGTAACCCGGGCAATGCCATTCTGCAGGATATCGTCGTGGAGGGTTTCTCGGGGACCACAAGCAGCAAGTATGATCCGGTAGTCGCGAACCTGAATTGTGGCGCCGACGGCACTTGCGATGTTAGTATCAGCGACTTTACTGTCAAGGCGCCATCTGGAAAGGCAACCGTTTTGTGTGCTAACACGCCTTCGAGTCTGGGTGTGACCTGTACCTCGGGTGCTTCAGGTTAATTTCTTCAGCAGATGATTGTCCCTGCGGCTGATTCGTGAGAGAAAATCGGGTCGTGCTGTTTCTATGGTTGACCTGCTTTGGACGTGAAAGACCGCAGGCTGACCAGTTACTCTCTTATGTCTTCTTTGTTTAGTTCGATATGTACCATGATTGGCTCTACCTTGCTTTCATTGCCGCGATTGATTCCCCTTGACTGTATGACTGTTCACAGATATTTACCCAGGTCAATCTCTGTCTTGCCTAGCACTCATGTTTTTGTATAGGCATATTTTGGGCACTCTTATGCGCTCTGTCCAGAGCAAAAGACTTCTTGCTGGCTATCTCCATGATAGCAGGCCATGTATTCGCAGGCCCTCGTTACTCCTCCACTGTATAGGTCAATCGAATCGAGGCTGATAATACCGAACACCGGAAGGCCCTTGACATTCCATACTGAAATACTCCAGTAACAGGCCGAAAACAAGAGTATTTCCCTCTCTCTTACGGCAAATGACCTCGCCTATAACGTGATGCAGTTCCACGAGGACACCGACAAGAGGCGGCCTTTCAAGCTGTGCTACATGAGGAACTCATGCTACAATGAGCACTTGGATAGGGGTGCGCAGTGGGTGAAGAGCGGCAGCGGTTTTTGTCTGTGGATTTCGAGGGCTGGCCTAATAGGCCAGATACCAACGCTGATTATATGGCCAGTGATTTCGCGGACTGGTTCTTCAACCTTTAAGTGTTATTTATCTATAGTTCCCTCGAGCGAAAAACTGCTTTCTGATACTGACAGCTAGCAGATTAATATCGCGCGCTATTCTTTCACTGGATTTGTTTTACATGACCTGAGGGATGGCAGCAGTACTTGGTCCTATTCTCTAGGATCCAATGATTCTTGTTTGAATTACGGCTATTAGTATCTTTGTTAAAGCTGGCATTCTTTCCTAAATCAAGGAAGTCATCTGCCTCAGCCCCGTCAGCCTTGGTGATCAGCCTTGCCCATTCTCATCAAACCCAACTGTATGAAAAGCAAACAATGGCGACATGTACGGCACCCAACTATATACCTATCTTCAGAAAGAGCATAAATACCAGCTGATCTCCAGGTTGGGCCTTCTTCACCTTTGCACCCGGCCTACTCGACCTATTTTTCTCACATACTCAAGCAGCCGCGGGCTCCTCTTCTCTCTATTCTACTATATCTCCCGATCCAGACTCACGTCTCCATCTCGTCCAGGCAAGAAATCATAATATCCAATTCGTAAAAGATGGGAGTATGAGCGACCCCCCAATGCAGCTTGACTTTTTCTAAGTTTCTGACCTGAAATGCCACAGTTCCAACCTGGCGCCCGCGTTTATTATGGCGGCGATACCAGCACTATCTACATTGTGCTCGGAGTCACTGATAGATCCTATGGCACAAGAGTCTATATCCAGAATGAAGATAACCCGGATCGGCTCTACACAGTGGAGGAGAGTGACTTACGACATGTGTGAAAGAGATTCATAATATATATTGTCTGTGTTCTCTTATTTTACTTTGCCTGTACGCGCAGCTGCCTGCGACGAACACTATCTGGTAGACCATGCAGTCGAGTCGCATCATTTCCAGTGGGTAATATCTCCTGAGCTATAATCCGACACTTTGAGGCGTGCAGCTACCACCAGTCTGGCACGCGTGTGATGCTGATTCAGAAAATCCCTGCTCTTAAACATAGATGTTGTTGTCCGTCTGGTGAGACATGGCCAACCACATCTTTTCTGAGCTGGAATTGAAGCAGAAACAACCAGTGACATTTGGGACATCTCCTTGGCGTACACAAATCCTTCCAATCGGACGAAAGGGCATTGTCTGCTATACCAGGTTAATCGCCGCCGGACAGGTTCAAGCTGATGTTGTTCTGCTCACGAGGTTCTCCATCTGACTCGCATCCTTGCCCCAGGGAGGCTGGGCCGCCTGCCTTCTTTCTGATCTAAAGGTGATGGTCGTACTATTGGAGTATTAACCCATTTCCGGAAGGATACTGAGCCTCATCCGAAACGGCTGTATGCGAGGCTGAATAGATCAATGGCATCAGGAGTAGATGGATATCGAATGCCACTACGCAATAAGCACGCTCCCGAATCAATCCCCATCGCTCGCCCTTAAAAAACTGGAGTAGATCCCCGGTTTAACTAGAAGTGCAGTGTATACAACCGACAAAGCATCATAGGATGTACATCCACTTTGAAAGCTACCTAGATCTGAATTCAGATCGAGGGTGAGGCGCGAGGGTAGGAGCAGAGGGAGGACTGAAGATTTGCTTTGAATAAATTTTCAATCATGCTGAATTTTCTGACAATGGGGAGATGCTCAAACTGAAAGTTCACATGTGCGCATCTGGGAAATAACCTCAAAGTCAAGCACTCGAACTGAATAATTCAAACATCAGCATAATAATTAGGAGATCTAGTGCTTCTGCCTAACCTGTTAGCAGTTCCTGCTCACCAGAATGATCATTTCCGACTGCACACAAGGATAATAAACCTTACTCGACGAGAAAGCTCATGAACCTTCTGCATACCCATGCCTCATTGTACTACAAGGCGTCCGCCATCGCGGTTCGATATCCCCGGTCGAGGAAAGTGCAGTTGGTCTTAGATGACGCCGTTTTTCCAGTGGTCGACCATACAACCAGCGTATGGACATAGGATCTTCAATAGCCAATGTCATACCGGGGAAAGGAGTCGCGTTTCCTATAATCCCTCCGAGGATACTTGAATCGCTCTGCCGGCCCAGATGATCTCTTCTCCCTTGTTTTGGATGGCAGATTTGTCGTAGACTTACAAGGCGACAGTGTCTTTATTCTTAGCCATCGCAAGCATGTCTCGTGTGGTTGAACATAAACTCGATTTTGCAATCAATCAGTACGCTCGGACCTTTATCGTTTTGAATAATCACATCAGGATCATAACTAGGTATCACAGCTCAATCTCCTCATCCTTCGGCCTCGTCATGCCCGCCGCCAACTTGGACCTCGCCCGCAGCTGCGGCCCATACCAATAGAACACAAACGGAATAAAAGTCAACAGCGTCGCAACAACCGCCAACAACAACCCAGCATACTGACTGCCAACATTATGAAAGAACTGCGACGCGAACAGCGGCGACACCGCCCCGAGCGTATTCCGCATGAAGCCCTGGCCCGCGATCGCGGAGCTCGAATTCTCCCCGTAACAATCCGAGGTAAAGCTGTAGCAACTTTCGAAGATAAAGAAGATCCCGATAGTAATGAGGACCAGAGCTATCAGGGGCCCGATCCAGTGCAGCTCCTTGTACTGCGTGAAGCTGTAGATGAATAGCCCGACGGGCAGCCAGACCGAGCCGAGCATGGCGCCGTACAGACGGGCCTCGGGCTGCGCCTCACGGGCGGGATCGGCGACGATGGACTTGTATTTCCTGATCTGCAGGAAGTTGAGCAGGAAGCCGATGGTGGTCCCGATGCAGAGAGCGATATAGGGCAGGCCCGCGACGCCCTCGCTCCACCCTTTCTTCTCCTCGAAGGTGATGGGGATGACGGATAGGAAGAGGAAGGCGAGGAACCACGCGAAGCTGATCCACAGGCCGAACGCGAACACAACGGGCTCGGTGATTAGCATGTGGATGGCCTTGACGGAGGAGTTGTGCAGCATTTCCTTGAGCCCGGGGGCCTCGAGGTCCTTCTGCGTGACGTAGCGCTCGTCGCCCGTCTGCTGGCGGAGGATCTTGGCCCGCTTGGCCAGGGTGACGCTGCCGCGGGTTTCGCGGAGACAGAGGGCAATGATGATGGCGAGAGGCACGTTGGCGAGACCCTGGATTCCCTCGATCCAGCGCCAGCCGAGCGTCTCGTCGATGAAGCCGGCGTAGATGGGTGCGCCGACGGTGCCCAGGATGGCGACGTAGGAGAAGGTCGCCATGGGGACGGCCCGCTGGTTGGGCGTGTACATGTCGCCAAAGGTGCCGCCGACGAGGATGGTCCCAACACAGCCGAAGAGACCAAGCAGGGCGCGGCAGACAATGATGGTGGCGATGTTCTTGCCGAGCGCGAGACCGATGAACATGATCGCGAAGAGGAAGTAGGCGCCGACGTATACGATGCGCCGTCCGGCGAGTTCGCAGAAGGGGGCCAGGAATAGCGGAGCCAGGGCACAGGTGAAGTTGAACGTGAACAGACCGAGCTGACCTAGCTCAGAGGAGACACCAAACTCTGCCGTCATGCGGGAAATGCCCGAGCTGTATGCTGTGGTCGCCAGACCGATGAACAGAGTCATCAGACAGAGGAGCAGGGAGATGAACGCCTTGCGCTTTGCACTCCAGTTGAAGGGGTTCTCCCTGTCTCCCTCCGCAAAATCAAGCACAATGTATTGTTTCCCATTATGGTCTATTGTCTCCGTCAGGGTAAGCGGCATATCAACATCGACCTTTTGAATTGGACCTTCATCAGCAGCAAAGGCATTGTCATCATACAGCTCCTGCAGGTGCTTCCCACCTGCGATACGACCACGCTGGTGCTGCTGAGTTTGATGGTGGGATTGGGCATTCTCAGCGTGAGAAGCCAGGACGGGCTGGGACTTGTCGGTCTTGTCCATGGCGGGAGTATGGAGATGGGGTAGAGGGAGGGACTGCGAGGGCGTGTTCAAGGTCTCGGTGAACGTCCTAGATCTGGGACGGCTTGCTTAGATATAGAAGGCGAGTATTGCTTCGTCATCGAGCTGCATAAATCATGCGGTGGGACAGGAGCTGGAACTCGGGTGAGTTGCTTCCTGGAATGACAGAGCATAGTGAATGAATGATTTGTGCTCCATAGTGTGAGGTCTCTGGGAGTGAATAGTCTCGGGTGGTTACGGAGTCCGGCTCAGGGCATCAGCTTATTGTCTCCAACTGCGCTTTTCTCTGATGAGGTGTGATCTTTTGCCCTTACTGAGGAGGAGACACGCCATTCTCCAACTGCTGTGGGTCACCTCGAAGATTTTTAATCATTTGCGTAAACTTCGGAGAAACTCTGCCTCACTTTCATATCTGACAGCAACCCAGCTCCTCAGGTTATACTATACTCACCCTCTCTTGAAACTCGACAATGAAGGGCCTTTCCACAGTAGATAGTATATGCTCATCTCCATGAGATCAGAGTATACGAAACCATCTTAAGTCCAAACCTGGCACCGCCAAGGCAAAAGCATGGTTTCGGAACTCGCCCGAGATCGACCCAGCCGTGACGATCTGATCATCCACACCGACCGAAAACAGGGTCAACCGGTGGAAAGTGATGCGGACAAGCCGAAGCCGGGATCCCGAGTCATTGTATTCTCATTTTTGGTGGTCAAATCGGACATGAAGCACCGGCCCGAGTCGGCATTCCCTGCCTCACTGGCTTGATGCTCACGCCTTACGATTTGCCACCCCGTGGGTACATCCCTCGCCCCGGTGGACTATATTGGAGTCTCGGGAAGACTTCGGTGAATTTGACCAGCGATAGAGTGATGCTGGAGGAGTGATCGAGGGAAGGCATTGCGTATAAATAGTTGCTTTCTCTGCGAGTTTGATTTGATTCGAAATCAAATGATGAGCTAGGCTTGGACTCTTGTCAAGCTGGGTGCGAATTCTGGAGATCGAGCTGTGATACCTAAGTTATGATCTTGAGATGATTATGGAAGAACAATAAAGATCCAGTGGCATACACAATTGCCCTGTCTACTTTAACCTCAAATTTATCCGCAAACTCTAGATCAAGAACACCACCCCGCGCGAGTCTAGCTAGGTGATTTACAGTCCTGCTTTTGATACTTTACAAGTGATACAACACCATCTAGTAGGCAGCTGTGTTTATCGCCTGAAATATATTCCCATTCAGCTTTATCCCATGAGCTACCTCATGGTCTTATCATAGAGGCGGCATGCCCGAAAACTGCTCAGCCCCTCCAACGGGACAAATCCAGCTTACACGTCTATTGTTGTATATCTCTAATTCTGGCTTGTATTGATTCAGAATTTCAATATCATCGAAGATCCCTGCACGGACGATTGTCACTTCATCCTGAACCCCAGAAGAGTGTATCTTGTGTCCATAGAGCGGTGTGCCTAGAAGTATTATCAGTTAAATCCTTTCTAATTCCAGGAATAGGATCAGCACCACATACCACAATCTGAACAGAAATAGTTTTTGATATAATTTCCGCTGTCTGATGTTTTTGCTACTTCCTTTGGACTTCCCGAGATCTTCAGGTCCACAGTTTTAACAACAAAACTGTAGGTATAAAGACCCCCAGTAAGTTTGCGACAATCAACACAGTGGCATAATGCCTATTAAAAAGGGAAGACTATTAACTGAATTGAATAGTCAACTTTCAAGAGGATAGATACTAACAGTTGTAATAGGCTGGCCACTATATTGAACTCGGATCTTTCCGCAAAAGCAGCCACCAATCGCCATTTTCCGAGCACAGGTGGTTGGATGTTGTGATTATCGGAGTATACGGTGTGGAACAGCTTCTATGAAGAATGTCCCTAATAAGCAGGTTCTTACCTGGATCAGGTGGATATTTATCCAAGCTGCAAAGCTAAGAGCCCCAACATAAATGGGTTGGGTATCAAAGGCCTCAACCTCGGTGTGTTGGGATCATCTAGACACGTGTCTGAATTCTACAGTACAAACAGACGAAGCAGCTAACAAGTTCTTGGCTCCAGGCTATGATATTATAGTATTATTAATATATGATACGCTAACGTAATCCACAACCGAGCGAGCCACCCAAGGGAGCGAGCCACCTCAGAACCCCTGAAAACTTGCATCCATTGGATCATCATCAAACCCAATTTTCCATCCAATATGACATCAAAACAACCAGATTCAACTGTTAAATTAGAAGATCGCATATCTCTTGCAGTCAAAGCATACCAAAATGGCCAGCTTAAAAGCATACGAGCAGCAGCAGCAGCATATGATGTTCCTCGATCTACTCTTACACATCGAATTAGCGGCCGCAAAGCGCGGGTTGATATACCAGCCAACTGCCAGAAGCTTAGCAGTCTAGAAGAGGGTTCTTTAAAGAAATGGATTCTGGATATGGATGAGCGCGGCCTACCACTAACTCAGGATACTGTACGCAAATGGCGGATATCTTACTATCTCATCGGAATCCGGGCCTATCTACTGGAAAGAACTGGGTCAGCAACTTTATCAAACGGCATGATGATCTTATATCAAAATATACCCGCAAATATGATTACCAGCGTGCAAAATGTGAGGACCCAGAAGTCATCAACCAATGGTTTAATCTTGTTAAGAATACCATAGTAAAATATGGTATTCTTGAACAAGATATCTACAACTTTGATGAGACTGGCTTTCAAATGGGTGTAGCCCATACAGCAAAGGTCATTACTGCATCCCGTCATCGAACAAGCCGCGTACGAGCTATACAGCCAGGGAATCGCGACTGGGTCACTGTCATTGAATGCATCAATGCCTCTGGATGGCCTCTCCCCCCTATGATCATCTTCTCCGGCAAGGTCCACCAATCTCAATGGTATCAAGATATCAACCCTGACTGGCTAATCGGCCTGAGTGATAATGGGTGGACGAATAATGACCTTGGAGTTTTATGGTTGGAAAAGGTCTTTGAAAAGCATACTATGGCTCGTACGATTGGGAAATATCGGCTTTTGATTCTTGATGGCCATGCTAGCCATGAATCAGCAGAGTTTGATCTTTTCTGCAAGAATCATCAAATCATCCCTCTTTATATGCCTTCTCATTCATCTGATAAACTGCAACCTCTTAGTGTTGGCTGCTTTGCACCCCTAAAGGAGGCATATGGGATAGAGGTGATGAGAAGCATTCAAAATGGCATTCATCACATTGACAAGGAAAACTTTCTTGATCTTTATAGAGAATCAAGAAAGGCCTTATCATCTAAGAATATCCGCAGTGGATTTGCAGCTTCTGGTTTAGTTCCTTTGGACCCCCAAAGGGTACTAGATAAGCTTACTATCAAGAATATCACGCCCCCTACTACTGCTCATGGACCTGCAGATATTGAATGGATTGCAAAGACCCCATATACTACTACTGAGGTGCAAAGGCAGATGGAGCTTATCAAGCGCAACTCCCAAAGTCCTCCAACTGAGGCTACCCGTCAGCTCGCAAAGGCAGCTGAATCTACTATGCATAATGTCCTTCTCAGATCAGGAGATAAAAGGGCTACGCGCAGCAAATGAGAAGCAGAAGCGAAAGCGCGCAACCCCTAGATCTTTTATTGCTACTGGAGGTGTTCTGACTGGTGCTGAAGGCCAGCAACTTGCCCAAGAAGCTATACAGGTGATGGAACCAGTTCCTAAGAAGCGTGCACCACCACGATGTAGTAATTGCCATCAAATTGGTCATATTAGAACAAGCTGTCCTAGTAGACCTAGATAATTCAAATATTCAAATAATTTTTGCTTTGGTTTGGTTCCGTAGTAAAGATATCTCATGGTTTTCGACCACGGCAAGAATCATGTTCGGGTGGCTCGCTCGGTTGGGTGGCTCGCTGGTTGTGGATTACGTTACCCTAAAATAGATTTTTCAGGGTCATGATAAAAGAGGCTGAGTGCCTTCTTGGCATAGGGTTTGGGAGACAGAAAAACAATCACTAGGGGTGACAGCTCTTGCAAACAACTGTATATCAACATGAAAGACTTAAAACTAACTCCAATTTCATCATATGCGCCAGTAGGGATCGTTATTTACTGCGGCAAGTTCATCGTGCCTGCCTGGAGGACAAGTACATTACCCACAATTCTATTCTCAGTCCGTACCATGGCCTGACCAACAGCACCAAGAGCCTGTCTGGCGTCGGCTCCGACCTCGTCCAGAGAAGAAACGGCTGCTAAAGTCTGCTCCAGCCCATTGTTGCGTCTTCCAACCACGACGATGTTTCCGGCCTTGTGTGTTGTCTGTGACATTTCTTCTTTCACGGCGTCGACAGTAAATTCAATCACATTCTTTTCGTCCGCTTTTAGGGTGAGACGTGTGAAGACAACGCGACACTTGAATTCATCCGGGAGTGAATCTTGCATCAAGGCAAAGAAGGCACCATCGCTCTCGGGCTGTTGCGATGTCACTGATGGGACTGGCGGGCTGGTCGAGCTCTCCCCTTTGGAGCGCGTGGTGTTGGTGACGGATATTTTTGCTGGAGGTGTGGAAGGCACATCAATGTGTAGCACCGTCGCCGTGACCTGGTCGTTTTGAGCGAGCTGAAGAACGAATTGGAGGGCAAAGCGGCCATCATCACCGCCAAAGAACGGTAACACAATATGATGGGACCGGGCTGCGGCCGGGCTAGCACCCCAGACGGAGCTGCGAATACTGAGAGCACTTGCTGTTTTTCTGAGTTGGGGCCGCGGCTTGCCGGAGCTGTGGCTGTACACGCTTCTCTCGACGAGGACGCCCACGTTGCTCGTCGTGGTAGAGAGCACGGTGGAAACAAAGTCTGTGTAGGGGCCGTTGACGAATCTACTGGCCTCGTCGATTCCAAGTCCACTTTGAAGCTCGCTCATGGCACCCGTCTCGCTCCATGGGATTAGTAGGAGATCCGTGGATTCTTCGCGAGCCATCCCCACGACGGTGTCCGCATAGGAGTACTCGGGAACGACGGATACCCCGGCCATGATCGAAATATCGCGCCATTGACCGAAAGCCCGGAAGGTGTTGATGACAGGATCCCACAGCGCGTACTCGTCGATCTCGGAGACCTTCATGACACTAGAGTCTCGATCGGTAAGTTCTACCAGCCTGACGCCATGGACCTGCAGCGCAGGTTCCGGCTGGACTTCTGTCTCGGCGCACTCTTCCGCTGCCGGTTCTGCAGATGACAGGGCTGCCTTGAGCTTGGTCGGATGCAGCTTTGGGGATGGCGGCGCGGTGAGTCCACTAGGGCCCAACAGGGCAGCCAGGGTACAAATGCTGGACAGCCCATCAAGGCGCAGGTAAACGAGTAGCTTGCGAACTGGTGCAGTCTTGAGCTGCTCTTTCGCAGCAGCAACACTGTCCTGACGCCCATGGGATGGGATCGGATCACCATTCCAGTCGATTTCCCCGCGACGCCAGCGCTCCACCTTGATCTGATACCATTTTGGATACAACAGACTGGTCAAAGGGGTGGTCGCAAAAGTCGTCACCAGGGCCATGACAACGAAGATTGTGAATGTGCGGGTGCTGAGGATGCGTGCTTGGAGACCAATGTTCTATCGCGCGTGAGTGATCGACTGGCAAACGAACGAAGGAAGTAGACATACCAAGACAATCAGCTCAACAAGACCCTTGCAGCTCATCAGAACGCCAATGGAGAAACTCTCCCGCCACAGCAGGCCACATAATCTCGAGGCTAGAGCACCACCTGCCACCTTGGCCAAAAAGGCAATCGCAATAACGCCAACGACATATCCCCAGACAGTACCGTTGTCGAGCAGGCCGAGGTTGGTGGAGAGTCCGGAAAGAGTGAAATATAATGGAAGGAACAAAACAGCGACCAAGTCTTCAATCTTCTCGGTCAACTTGATAGCGAAACCACCTTCGTGGGGGCATAACAATCCAATGATGAATCCTCCAAAGATAGCGTGAATCCCAATGACCTGGGTGAAGAATGCCGAGGCAAGAGCGATGAGAAGGGTGAGCGTCACCACAGATTGACTGGGTCCTTTTTGCAAGCTACCGGTCTTGTTGAGGAAGCGCAGGAACAAAGGACGGAATACGAGCGCCAGGAACACGATATAGCCGGTTGCGACAAGCAGCACCCAGAGGGCCGTGATCCCGCTGCCCGCATTGACGAGAGCGACGCAAAGGGCGAGTAAGATCCAACCAACAACATCGTTGCCTACACCGGCAGACAGTACAATGACACCGACATTGGTCCCCAGGAGTTTCAACTCGGTCAAGATACGGCACAACACCGGAAATGCCTGTCTGAATGAGCAGCTGTCATCAATATAGTTGTACGACATAGGGCTCACCGTGATCGCCATCGCAATACCAATGAAGAGCAGATATGTACCGAAATCGATATGAACCATGCCGGGCTCCGTTCGAAACGTGTGATACAGACCATACGATATAGCGGAACCGAGTCCGAAGGGCAATATCATCCCCGCAGCCGAGACGCTCGCCGCCACCCGCCAGTTACTGACGAGAAAACGCAGGTCGGTCTCGAGGCCGACGAGGAACAGAAAAAGCACGAGACCCAAGTTGGCAACCAGAGTCAGGTTGGGAATAGATGCAGCAGGGAAGATTGCATCTGTAAATCCGGGGATCCGTCCCATTACTGATGGACCCAGGACGATGCCGGCAATGACCTCTGCGATCACACGAGGCTGCCGGATCCTGGAAAGGGGCCAGTGAATCAGGCGACATAGAATAATGATGATCGAAGCCTGGTCCAATTTAGTTTCGAGACCTGGTTATCATGATAAAAAGCTGACCTGAATGATGAAGATGACAATCGGATTCTTGGGGTCATAGTGGGATGGATTACCACCTTCGAGGATGCCACCTTGCGGAGGAACGGTCGGCGAGCTGGCGGCCGAAGAGGTGGTGGTGGCCATGGTTTCAGGGAAGTGGCATCAGGAGTGCCTCGAACAAATAAGCACTGGCAACTTTGACGAGTTCTATGCGGGGAGAAATGAGAAATGAGATGTCCAGTATAAAGGATAGTGAGTCAGTGCTTGAGAGAGAAGACGATGAGAGGATCATGTCATCTGATCGGTGATGCCGTGATGCCTGAAACCATCGGCTGAGTCTTGGCACTTGGCAGCTGAGACAATATGGGGAGGGTATTCAGGACTATCTCTCTATCTAGTCTTGATGGTTCACCACATAAAGTAAGGTTAATCTATGACATCGACCTCAGTCTTTTATTATGCTACCCCGGTCCCGACATAAGCATGGAACAGAAGTTGTCTTCCATGCTTTCTATTGGCTGTCATGGTTACGCAGTAGGTACATAATAAGGTATAACCACATGTTGATTAGATAAACACAGAACTTATGGTTTCCAGATTAGCTGGTGACTTTACTGATAGTTGCTATTGTCACTCTTGTCAAATGTAGCTCCACTAGATTCGCGAGGCACAAATTGATCATACATCGTTTGCAGGGTGGGATGAACCACTATATTTCGCGACAGAGGCACATGTGACGGTGTAAGTTGCAGACCATCTTGCATCGCTCGTAAGATATTGCTCTGAGGTGGTAACGGTTCAGTAGAGCCGTAAGGTGTTGCATTGGTGCTGTCAATAGGCGTTAGGGAAATGCAGCGGTAGAGGCTATGGCAAACCTCCCATGCCCTTTGAGCAGCTAGGTTATCTGAAGCCATTGCAAGGAGCCAACACATAGCTTTCTCCACCAGCATAGTGATTTTGCTGGCCTCTTCGGCGTCAAACTTGACGCAAAAATCGAGCTCGATTAGTAAAATAGTCGTTGACTGCATCAGATAATGTAGGATACACCACCAGGGCGATAACCGGATCAGCCAAAACACATCAGGTGTGTCTGGTAATAGGTCAAGTATATCGCAGGCTGAATCAACACATATCTTTGCGTTCTTCCGTTGGTCCGCAGGGGAATCTCGGTGGTGGGGTCGAAGCCGATCGGAGCGGCAAAGAGAAGGGCGAGAAATAGTGATTTTGGTGCTATAGAAGCGAAAAGCAAGGCTCCATCTCTGCCGTTCAAAGAACTTGGACTTCTGCATTGGCCTAAACTGGAATACGTCTGGAAGGCTGCTACTCCACGCATCTGCATCTCTTACCAAGTCCACTATTGCTGCGCCGACTTTAGGCCAGGGTTCTCTAGAGCCGCCGGGAGCATACAGCAAATCAATTGCTCGCCGCATGATCATTGTTATGTCGACGAAATACAGAAAGTAAAGTGCATTACTAGGCGCGGCCTCGTTGACGGTCGAAGCCAAGTAGTGTCCTACAGACGGTGCAGGGTTTGTTGAAACTCGTGAGTGGGTGTGTTTATGCCTTCGGGAACAGAAAGCTTGCATATAGCCATATCGCACACTGTAGTCTGAGAGCAGGTGGGAAGCGATAGGCCCATGAAACTGGTCCTCCTCGTAAGGAATAGGGAGAGGCGTTGTGCAGAACGTATCCGCAGCACTCGTGGGCCGGCCAGTCATGATAGAGAGTGTGTTCTCCAGCGTGTATATGGACCACCAAACGCGATACCGGAGCTCCTTCGAGAAATTCGGCGTGTCCTTACTCTCGCTTCGTAGATTAATCCCCAATGCGATGGCGGACCTTATGGAGACACCACAAGTTCTCCATGCCCTGCAGATCGCATTAGAAGGCATAATTCTGGAGCTTATGATGAACTAATGAGAGTTGAAAACTGTACCTATTGACGTGCCCCATTGACATGAGCCAAAACGCACTCAAGCCTTCGGCTTGCACCTGCTGCAGGTTGGGATGATCGAAGAGCAGGCAACTTGTAAAATTGAGCCTCTGAGCCCGGGAAAAATACTCCAAGGGCCCATCTGTACCTTTCGTCCACGGTTCAGAAAGAAGATGACCGAATTTGGACCCCAGAGCAAAGATTAAGTTAAGGATCGCAAGCCACTTGCCCGGTGGTCGTATATTGGGCCGGGAATAATATATTGCATATTGCTGCATAAACGGAATCCTACCAACAATGGGAAAAGACGGATGAACCGCGTTAAAATAGAGATGTATAAGTTTATCTCCAACATTACGAGAAGGACGATCATAGGGGGCAATGCCTTGATCGAGTAACAGATCCTGATCATCCAGAAAATAACTTACCGAGATTAATGCCCTAGAGCCGTCGCCAGATGTCCTTGATTCTGAAGCTGCCGTCTCCGCCAAAGGAGTGCCTTTGTCTATTTCCCTCCTTAAATCACGTATCCACGAGATTTCGGAGTGCGAACCTAGATAGCCGAACGCTTGCAGTTGATGATTCCGGTTGTAGTCCTCCTCAACATAATCCACGGCAAAGGAAGGCTGACTAGACGTAGGATGCGTCGCGCTGACAGGATCCGGAGATAGGGGCTCAGTGATAGAGCTCTTCTATTGAGAATCGTCAAAATGGAGAAGGTGAAATGGAAAGGGACGGACTATGACTTACTTTATGCAATGTCCTTGTGATAAGATCTGCATCTTGAATATCGACTTTTGACCGTAGGTGCTGCAGTAGCTGTTCGTAAACGGCAACCTGCTGCTCGAGTTCTTCAAGTTGCCTATGTAACACTAAGTCAAATGTTCAAGCTTGTCCAGGTATCCTACTAACCTTTCCCTACTCTCGCGTTTACTTTCGAGCGCCGTGCAAGTGACGCCGAAACTGACGCAGCGATCGCATGGCCGATGTTCACTACACTTGGCTTTTTGCTCCCGGCACGCCACACATGCCGTCTTGATGCGTCGATTGCCAGTTGTTCTGGGATGAGCGATTCGCGGGATAGCAACCTTCAATGTGGACGATTGTAGTCGCTCAGTTGATTCTTTATCAGACAACGAACTTCGAATCTGTTCAGCTAGGCCAGAGAAATGGGATGCAGTTGATGAAAGGCGCTGTTCAAGCCTTTGTGCCTCTTCAGACTCCATAACATAACAAAATCAACAAGAAGTGTTAAAAGGCTGAAGCGGATAGAGCGACGTCAGGCTGCAAGACCTTTCTCCTGAATTACGCAGCCTTGGGTGACATCAGCGGCTTCCCCACTAACCCCACTTACCCCACAGCTAACTGCCGAAGCACTGATAGGACGAAGCAAATTCGGGACATGCGGGGTTGCTCAGCCACATATTTAGATTTACAAG
This sequence comes from Aspergillus thermomutatus, assembly GCF_002237265.1. Lineage (NCBI taxonomy): Eukaryota > Fungi > Ascomycota > Eurotiomycetes > Eurotiales > Aspergillaceae > Aspergillus > Aspergillus thermomutatus. Next base: position 124,364 of record NW_020798087.1, on the reverse strand, counting down.
TTACCGAATTCGGCCTTCTGATACTCGCTGACAGCAATCAGTCAAGATGCAAGAAAGTGCGGCTAACTCGAGACGAGATGATTCAATAGAGATTGGGTTGGAGGCACTCCAAACAAAGCTACAGTCCCTGGATGGGCGGAAAAGGGTCATTGAAGGGGTCACTGCTGTTCTCCACCTCCACTCCATATTTGGTTATAGTTGAGCAGATTGAGAATGACAACTAGCACTCGGAGTGATGCGAATTAATGTGGAAACCATCTCATAATGCAATTAATAGATTACCTACCCAGACACTTAAAGACACACTTCAATTATTTTCAGTCCTGGATCTCACCGGCACCATTTACTCAGACCATGACACTGGCTGATCCCTGAGTCAGGAATGCGCGTACACTGAATGGAGTTGTGTAGGGGTACCTCTAACAGTGGATATATCAGTGATCTTAACTGAATCAGTGCTCCACATCCATGGATCTTCCAAGAGAGGGAGCTTTATATCAGGTAGGGTTTATGGATATGGCCGGAGCCTTCAATCTAGGGAAGCGCACCTTTGGTTCAAGCGCTCTGGCACTATGCCCTCAGTCTTCCATTATTGGCGACTACACTATTGATTTCCCAGTGTACTGGAAAGTTCTGATCGATATGGGATAATAATCAAGAATTCCTGGTATGGTTGCTGGATCAACGGGCTCCTTACAATGTGGCGGCGTCACTCTAGGCCCATGGATAGCTGACATGTCCAGGAAATGGGTTCTTTTGAACTCTGGGGTTTTGAGTAATACTATTTGGATTCAGAATGAGGCATGTTAATACTTGCAGTAAAAATACTCTTTTGTGGCATATGTCAAAGAAATATAACTCGATGTAATGAAGCTGGCTTTTTCCTTTATGTACTTTGCAGCAAAGGACGGTTCTATCCATAGATATTGCTGCTTCGGGAAAGGGTCTAGACTCCGTTAGTTGTCGCATTTCCTGCAAAGGGAACTTGTACAGTGGTCCAGATTCACAATGCTAGTATTATCCAACTATCAAAGACCCCTTTCCAGGGTGATGTCTGCGACTAGGCAAAATAACTGTGCGTATTATGAAATAGCTGTCACATTGACATGCCTAGCCATAGTAATGATGACACCACCGTGCCTCAAGCCATTGATGGGAGAGTCGATGAGACGATCTGCGTTTTAATTGGCAGTATATGACAAGATCATAAGAGATGGAATGATACTGTCAGTCTGTCGCCACCTGAGGCGATGATGGTCTGACGCCCTGAGGTACCAAATTATCACATGTTCGATCTGAATAACTGCTTGTTGCACCAGATGCGTGTTTAACATAGGCGAGCACTATTCATATCATCATATGGAAGCTGAAATAATCTGTTGTGCTAGTCTTGGTGCCTGTATGTAACAGACCGGCCTAATACTATTGATATTGAAAATGACGGGCATCGGGGTAGGGGTTCCGACTCAGTCTGGAGCTTAGTGATGGTTCAGACACTAGCTTATGTTTGAAAACACTGGAAGTCTATTTCGCACTTACTTTCAGTCCGTTCTCTCTGCTAGCAGTCCGACGAGGAAGAATTGGAAGCTTAACAAAACTAACCTGCAGTTCATGTTTCAACCATCCTGCTACGTTTAAGAGCTGGCAGAAGAACTATTAATGGCTGATGTTATCTATACAGATACTTCCAACATACTGATAACTAAAGATAGGAATCCGCGTTTTCAGAGGACAGTAGAGATGTACCCTCGTGCCAATCCCAATTCAGTTCTGGTGCATGAAGGCAGAGGAAGAAGCTTCCATGAGCTACTAGCGCAAACCAATGCCTGCCAGGGGCGCTTCAACCATGTATTCGTTGTCGAGAACACTGAACCAATCTGAGACCCCAGAAGGTCAGGGTAAAGGAACAGAAGGCCAGCGTCCTATGGACCAAGCTCCTACCAGCAGCGGCGTGCCATACTCCGTCGTAGGTTTCCTCCCCAAGAAATTCAATTTCAACCGATTTCTACGACGATACACCAGAACTAATGCCTAGATTCAATAGTTCAGGGGCGAGGTTTCAGTCATCCCCAGAAGGAGGACATGATGAGGAATGCCAGCTAGAATGGCCAAGTACATGGATACCTCGTATGGTGGTGAGCGTAGGTTTCTCTTCGCATATCAGAGGACAGTGTGCCTTTCGTTTTTCGAGCTTTATTGGTGACTAATATACAATTATCCCCAAAGGGAAACAAGCTCATCTGGTGTTTGCAGATTGTCAAAGACCAGGAACCCTGGGACTACGACCCGACTCCGGATACACTCACGCCTTGATGTTGTGAAGAGCATCATACATTAGAAGATGTATATTCACCACTTGTTTATAGCTTTCAAATCCAGCTCGTGGAATCTAGCCTTCTAATAAAGCTTATATTTAGGTCTTATATCCGTTACCATAGAAAGAGGTGATAAACAGCCACAGAAAGAGTAGGAAGACAAGGGTGCCAACATAGAACATATAATCAGTCCTTTGTCTGAATAGGATGACTGTCTTAAGAATAGGAGATTCATTTCTGTTGGTCAAATGTTGTCTTGTCATGGTAGGTCCAGGCGTGCAGATCTTCAACATGACAATTCAGACTACCCCATCGCACCAACGCCTAATCTGAGACGTATGACTCTACCATATGATCCCTCTTGAACTTCATATAATCCGATTCAAACAACTCATTTGTGGAATATGACATGCCGACTAGAAGTGACAATTGCCTGATCAGTCAACACTGCTCCGGTGACGTCACGCCACCAAATCCTCAGGCGTTGCGTGATGACATGGATGACTCTCTCTCCACTTTATCAACAAACAGCTATTCATACTCAACTGCAAATATCGTAACTACATTGAATAGTATCATGTCCTTCAGCAACCTAGCCCACATTAGCATTTCCGCTCCCAAGGAGCAATTCGAGTCCGTCGTGGGCTGGTACAAAGCCGCCCTCGCCCCCTTCAAATACCGCGAGTTGAGACGCCTCCCCAAAGCCGTCGGGCTGGGTTCCGAAATGCCTGATCTATGGGTGGTACAGGAGGATGTCCCGACGCAGCAGCGGTTGCATTTTGCCTTGATGGCTCCGGGTATGTTTCCCTTGCAGTTACTTGGGTCTTGGCTCATGATGGTAGATCATGCGACGGTGGACGCTTTCCATCAGGCGGCGATTGCGGCGGGAGGGGTAGATAATGGAGCACCGGGGATTCATCCCGAGTATGACGAGAACACTTATGGGGCTTTTGTATTGGATCCGTTGGGGAATAATGTTGAGGCTGTAAGTCTTTTGTTCCGTACGAGGTAGACTTGTTTGATAACGCGATTCAGGTCGATTATTGCTCCCATGAGGAGGAATATCGGTAAGAGCTCTATATTAGGTTGGACTCGCTAGACTTCAGAGTATGCCATCTACATTTTGATGCTGCGTTATCATTAGTACGAACATATCTTCTGCTTCCCTGTCAATCAAATGACTGCTATGATCACTCAATCATGGGCGTTAATCAGGCTTGTCCCGAGATAAATTCATATAATACAGTTGGGACCAATAATGGAGATTCAGATTCATATATCGGTATCCAGTTGCAGCTGCAAGCGCTAACGACGGTGGTGGCCTCTGTGAATGTGTTGATGCAAGTGCTGGCCGTCAGGCTGCTGAGCAGGATAGCCACGCCGGCCAACTTCTTCTGCCTTCGCGGCAAGTGTTTGGGCTTCGCCAGGAGTAGTGGTTGTCCTGGTCTCAAAGACCGAGGGAACAAAAACCACTGGAGAAGTAGGGACAATGGTAGGCTCAATTGCTTCCAAAGACGTGATGTTGACAGAAGGGTTGTTGGCAGTGGATGAGACAATTGAGGTCTCAATAGCCACAGAAACGGACGAAGCAGCAGAGGTGATTTCCGAAACAGCGACGACAATGGATGAGCTGGAGACCTCCTTGTACGCTCCTGCTGCAGTAGACAGAATAGAATCGCTCGGACTCGAGGTGACAGCCACACAGCTGGAAACAGCAACGACACTGGCGCTGCCGGTCGCCGCAGCAGAAGCAGCAGCCAATGGGCTATAAGCCGTGACTTTCCCGTGGCATGGAACTCATAACCCAGGCCTGGATCGCACCACGGGAGTTGCTGCTGAATAGCTCAAAATCACTGCTATGCGCGATGGTAATCATATTCCCCCATCGGTGCCATTGCGGTAGATGATACCGTCAATCTGCAAGGCTCACGCACTTCCTTTGTCCAGCAGTGCCCAGGTGGACATGGCGTACTTGTCTTTGGGGACATCCACCAGACCGCCGGTCTTGCAGTCATCAAAGCCGTCTAGAGGCGGCTGGCCGAGGTCAGTGGAGAGGTCGGCGTTGGCGCCGTATTCGAGGACATTGCACGTTTTGAGTTTTTGACTGCCGCTTTCTTTGTTGCTGTTGTGAGAGGACCGACTCGACCTGTGAGTTGGGAAGAGGCCAAAAGTGGCCCAAGGAATGCAAGGGCAATCAAGCGCCATATCTTGACCAAACCTGTAGAAGTTGGCCTTAAGGAAGGATGATATAATTATAGAATGACCCAATGAAACAAAATGTGGCAAACGATCCAGCGTTTGCAGAGAGAGTGTTTGGTATGGACAGCAGTTAAAGAGAGTACGGACAACCTCATAATTGGTAATGTGCTTCACGTTCGTATATAAAGCAGGAAATCAACTCTAGGACCATTCCTGCTTGCCCTTGCTCCATGCTGTGCAGTCTGGTAGTCCATAGCAGACATAATGTCTAACTCAAACACCTGCGCAGACCCACCAACGACATTATTAGCATATCCAGCCGGAGGGAAACCGTTCAAGCATAGTCCCACGGTCTAGATAAGATCCTTTAGGCCTATCACCAGCTCCATTCACTTAGACCATGATACCAGCTGATTCCTGAGTCAGGAACACGCGTACACTGAATGGAGTCATTCAGGGGAACCTATAACAGTAGATGTAATTTTTTAATTGAATCAGTGCTCCACGTTCATGAATCTTCCCAACAGGGGAAGCTTTTGTATCAGGTTTAGTTTACAGAGTGTGCCAGAGCCTTTAATCTAGGCAAGTGCAGGCCTTTGGTTCAAGCGCTCTGGCACTATGCCTTGAGTGTTCCATCATTAGAATACACCATTAATTGCCCAGTTGTGCATGAAAATTGAAGTTCTACACCTACTTTTGACAAATCCTCCAGACTCTTAGTAGAAGTTAATAGTCATACAGGATAATAATAAAGAATTACTAGTATGGTCGCTGAACAGCTATTCACGTAACAACCCACCTGATGCGAATAGGCAAGGAGAAGAACCTTAAACCCAACATAGATCAACTATTGCTGGGGACAAAACTCCCTCTCAAACTCCTGCCTTTCCAACTCATGCTCCTCGTCTTGACTCAGCGGCGGCGCGGGATTGGCCTGAACCTCCCGTTCCTCCTGCTCCATGCGTTGCCGCAGCCGCTCCATATCAGGTGTCTGATTCGGAGGCGTAACCAGCATCTCTCCCACCATCGCCGCTTCTCGATAACGATTATGCCTTCGCAAATGTCGATAGAACGCGCGCAGCAGGTATGATCGGAGTTGATTGTCCGCTTGACCCTGTGACGATTCAGGAGGAGGATTACTTGGCGACGTGGAGGGACCTGCATTCCCGGTTCCTGCATGGGCAGCGGGTAGTGGAATAGTCTGCGTCGGAGCAACAGGAAACGGCGTCCCGTTGATCTTCTTGTGTGCGTAGTCAGCTACTGTTCGCAGACACACATTGCGCAAGCCGTTCTGGAGCCGCCAGTATCTGATTTCCTCGGGTACGACAGGCCCGACATAGACTGTATTCGGATGGTCAAGGGCAAGAGGCCATAGATCTTCTAGTAACGCGGATTGTGCTGCGTGCATGGCGTATAGATCTCCCCAGACCAGGCTGCCCAGGATTCGCATCTGCCCATGGTAACCCGGGCATTCATCTGGACGATCGGGACCCTCGGCTGCGTCCCAATCGGCGTCGACGGCTAGCACGAAACCTGCGTACTCTCCGTTGCGCGTGGTGGGCAGGGCGGCGGAGTAGCTCGGGCCTGTGTATGAGGCGACACTGGGCTCGTCGACTACGAGAAACATCCGGTCGTTTACCTGGTCTTGAGCATCAAACGATGAGAGACCGAGATCATGGAAGTGTCTGTGACGTTAGCATTCCGAAGCAATTAATCTAGGAGAGAACTCACTTTCTTGCTCCCTCGACGTCTCCTTCTGGAATGCCTAAAGCCCTCCCATCCATCCAGTGCAGCTTCAGGTACGGCTTGAGTGCACTCGAGCCTGTCTGTCCCCGACCCCAGTCCGCAATGTGTTGCTCTATTTTTTGTCTGCACGCATTCCATTCGGCATCGCTCTGCTCATAAGTCAGCCGGTAGACGGCCAGCCCAAATCCCCGAGTTCGGTCGTTCGGATTCTCAATCTGATTCAACGACCTCATAATCCATGGCTCCCGGGGTACCGGCTCAATCGGATTGCCGCGCACTTCTCGCCGCAACTGATGCTGACTATTGATCTGATCGAGGGCCGTCTGGTGCAGTCCCGCCGGATCCGCAACGTGGTGAGTCTCACCCCTCGCACGCGCCTGCATGATCCTCTGGTATCGCGCTGCGTGTGAGACTTGCTTGAGCCTCTGCGAGTATGCTTTTCCACGCTCCGACCAGTTCGTCGAGCGGAGAGCGGGAGGGATATTTGGCGGCGCAGCTGGTGCAGTGTAGCCCTTGTATCCGTCCATCGGAATACGAATACCGTAGTCGGCGACGGAGGTGATTTCGGCCAGCATGTGTAATGCGTCGGTTGTCCGCCACTGGACTCTGTCTACCACGTCTAGATCCACGGGACGATGCCAACGCAGCGTATCGAGTAACGGGGGGCGAAGTGCGCTGACTTTGACCGTTACCCAGCGATGAGCTCGCTCCGTCATGACCTCGATGTGGGCCGTCATGAATGTGGTCCAGAGGCTCGTCACGCTCACGGACGGTTGCTGCTTCTCTCCACGTTGTCTATTTACCATAACCTCCAACTCTCTCCAATGCTCCCAGATCAGGTTGAACGTGTCACGCATGTTCTCCATAACCTTGGGCTGATTCAAATACTCAAATGCTGCACAAACGGCCGACAGATGCTGACAAGCCACGTCGAAATTATCTTTCCTATCGAGGCCCTTCTCCTTCCAGCGCTGCTCACAGAACGGGATAATCCCCTCCCACAATCGGCTCTTCAGGGAATGGATGTTCTTCCCAACCAAGCACAACCGGTCCCCATCCTGTTCGGACCCGATGCGACTCATGACCCGGTCAATGATGACGGTTTCATCGGCAGCGGGGTCAGGACTTGTATGCAACAACGGGAGCTCGTCCGCCGTCATACGCACAAGCTCACAGTCCTTGCCATTGGGCAGCGTACCGCCCAGCGCAAACTCCAAGAAATGTGCTATGGTCTGCGGCTCAATGAGGCGATCAACTAGAGGTGGATCTCAGCATGAGCCTCGACCGGTGATCCGGCGCTGTTCCGTGGGCGTTGCTAATAACCTACCAATTTCCAGGTCTTGGTTCTCGATGTGGACTTTAGTGATGACACTGTTCAGTGACACGTTGCTGAAATCCGTGAATGAATATGGCCGGGTTCCGCTCGCCATTTTGTCGTCTGTGATGCGAACTGTGATCCAGGCTGCTGCGACAGAAAGGGGCGATGGAGTTTTAAGGCGCAGGAGGGTCGGAGGGTCCAGGCACCAAGCAGCCAACCGAGGTGTTGCCTAGTGCAGCTTGGCTGCCAAGCACATTAGTCCATTTCGTTTCCTGGTTGCGATGGCGCTTGGACGAATCCCTGATCGGGAAAGAGAGGCTAAAAGTTGGTGGAGAGGTTTAGTCTCCAGCAGTCGCCTGAGGCAACAGTATCTGCCTGATTGCCTGATTTTCTGAGGGGTCAATTGAGACTTCTTACAGCGGCAAGTCTGTACTTGCTCAATACAGACCTCCTACTAATGCCTAAAACAGGTATACCTCTGCCTTTAGGTCTTGTAAACTTCCTGTACTATATAGAAAATTAGAAATTTCCCCAGCTAGTCAGGTAGACTAGCTGACCCAATCCGCAAATGGGTCGATCTGGGTGGGCCCTGATCCAACCCGCGGCCATGTGGATACGGATAACCCAATGGTTGCACGTGACCTGGAGCCTGTTTGAACTGATAAGCCTATCTAACCTTATCTAGGCCTAGGTAAGCTTATATTATATATAAAGAGAGAGATAATAGTCCTCTCTATCTATTTCTAAAATATACAGATATCCTAGTGGTGTGGCTATAATACTAGAAAGATGGGTGGTAATCAGAATACTACGGTTACTGCCTTAGTATGGTGGATATATCCATTATCCGCAATCCAACCCGCATGGATACGAGGGTGGGTTATATAGGTGGTGGATCAACCCAAACTCAACCTAGAACTATAAGGTGGATGAATCCAAGACACACAGGAATCACAAATGCTGGGCGGAACATCATGACATTCAGAAGGATGTTGTTGGCATGCAACTGTCTGAGCAATCAGAGGCGCTGGGTGGTAGAATGATGATCAGAGGATAATGTAAAAGTGATGAGCAATTGATGGGAAGTTGATGGGTTGGGAAATGTGGGTTTAATAAGTGCAAACTGTGGGGGAAGGCAATTGGAGCAAATTGAGCTGGCCTGATATAAGACAAGGAACGCCAGAATAGGCCAACAAATGACGACCAGCAATATCAACAGTGTTATTAAGTTACTTGACCAAGGGGTCCCGATGATTGTTAGCACTTCCAACTTGCAGCAAGTCACCTCGACTAAGCACTTGTTGCCTCCTATATCCAGTGGCGAGATGAAAAATAATCATTGATATTATGCAAGTGTACCTAAACTAATCGAAAGCGGCTTTGCATGATGAAATCCTTCATTGGTATAGTGGTGAAATGGCGTCTAGGTACATCCGTGAACTGTGGGGTGAGTTGCAGGTGATTGCCGGTACACAGTGGACGAAGAAACTCAGCCACGGCCTTTTGACTGTTCATTTCAGCCCAATCAGCAGCAGTTTTGCCCATAGGGTCTCTGATTTGAGGCGATGCCCCTCCCTCGACCAAGAGCTTGACGGAATCAAGCAATCCTCTCCCAGCCGCATAATGAAGGGGTGTGCCTATACCGCTGTACATATGGAAATAATACTCTTCACCACAATTCTGATACATAATGTCGTTGACCGGAAGACCCTTTTCTAGAAGGTACCTCAGAACTTCTAGCCGATCATCCAGCTCGCGCATCGCCGCATAATGCAGCACCTGACCTTGCTGTAAAGAGGCACCGTGGTTGAGAAGAAGTCGGATAGTTGTGAAGTTGGCCTCTCTGAATGCGATGGATAGTGGAGTACAATTTTTGTATCTATCACATCGCTGATTGGGGTCTGCTCCATGGTCCAAGAACCATTTGGTCAAACTTGTGTCGCGGAAAGAACATCTACATGTGAGCCATCAGCATATTATAAGTACTAGAACGAAACCGACTCACGCCAGGGCTGGGGGTGTGTTTGAGTCAATTGGCGCGTTGATGTCCCACCCGTGGTTAAGAAATGCCTGCAAAATTTGGTATGACGTGTTTTCAGTCGCTTTCATAAAAAGCCAAGGATTCATGGGAACTTGATTGTCGAGAAGACATTCGACAACTTCCAATGAGTTATCTTCTATTGCCTTGTAAAGAACAGGAACGGTTTTCGCTTCGAACGTTTCGTCGTCAATGGAACTTTCGCGCAATTGGGAAAGGGTAGCATAGAGTCGTTCAATATTGCCCGACAGAGCTACCACCTGAAGTTCAGTCATCTGGTCAAGTGCAATAAGATCTGAACTCGACATAATATTTAAAAGAAAATTGTGAGGAAAGCGGAAGTCTGAACAAGATGAAAGAGAAACGAAGGGGCAATCAGGCGTTTTAAGGATCATAAGCACATGACATTATCAGCTTGGAAAAAATAAAGTCCTGGATTTATTTATAATGAAGGTTGCAACCGACAGTCACCTTATTTACAGAAGGCCATACTATTATTATTCATCTGTTGCACTTACCTATGCGCCCTATCTTAGTGTTAAAAGATCTCTGTATTATGAAAAATTTTTTAGCCATATTATTAGCATGACTTTATGTTCATTACTTATCCAGGGTGTATGACCTTTTATCATTTAGCGACACTGTGTCACTGTCACAAAAAATAAATAATGCAGAGGCCCCTTGGACGCATGCAAATAAAATCTATTATTTATGCAAATCATACAGTTAATACCATAGTATTTCAGTGCCTCTGCGGTGTAACACCCAGTATCCAGTTTTGTTGGTCAAATCGCGAGTGGCTGATCATCGACATACACGACAACGGAACCCAATCTTGGATCAATAAAAACAGTACCCTCAGCTGGTCCTCAATAGAGACTTAAATTCACGTTGTACATCCTGAGGTAGGGTGTGGTGAGCCCCTGGCTTGCGAGTATGTCGCCAATTCGTTCTATATGGTGCGCTAACGTTGGTGAGCCTCCAACAGATGCGCCAACAATAAGTGAAGTTGAGCCTCTAGGGAATATATCTGGGTTTTGATGATAGAGTGATATCAATTCGTTCATCAAACGATCCAAGCTTTGCATCCCGATTCGCGTATCCATGGTGGGATAAGGCATCGGAGGAATGTGTGCCAGGATTGCCCATATGGGGAGAAAACTGCAACAGCTGTGCAGCCATTGAGATTCTGCGTTCCGATCGCTCGTATCGGACCTCCAAAAGATATGAAAAGGACTTGGTTCATGGGCACTTCCCAAGTCTGCCGATTAGCCAGAGCATTATGAAAGTGGGAAGACATATTGGGTTAGAGCGTGATATGGGGAGAATGAACAAGTTGATAACTGTAGTTCAGGAAAAGCATATACATGGGATGCATCCTCTTTTATATTAAAGGGTGTGTTAGAACACTGTTGCAGGTAGGTTAGTTCTTTACCTTCTAAAGCCTGATCTGGCACGTGTATAGGCGGCTGTGTAGGTGGAAAGCATTATCACACAGTCACACTTTATAATAGTAAGTTGTTGTATGTGTCCCAGGAACTCGCCTTGCCGCTTGCAAACTAATCCTTCACTACTGGCCTGATTACTCTTCTATCTCCTCATCTCTCCCTAAGCACCAAATCATTAGCTAACCCTATTAGTGAACGCAGATAATTAGACACCTCTGTTGGTTATAGTTGTGCACTTACCTATCCATCACCCACACTCACTTGAGCCAGAATTAAGCATTATCTATGCCGCGCGTATCCTGGAAATTGCCCAGTCAATCCCTGCCAGCATTCTTCCGAAGGACTTGAAGCTGCAATCCACCAAGCGCTCAGCTCCTGCAAGGACCAAGTCCCATTCCGGGAGCAGCGTCAACAGCTGGCTGACAGGCTTGTGCCGCCTCTGGGGCTGGCGCTACAGCGAGAAGATGGATGAACCCTCCGTGCTGGACGTCCTTGCACCAGGGGCTCTTCCAGGGGAAAAGAGGAACGCGACTAATCACAACGCTAGCATGGGCCTTGATTCGTACATGGGTTGACAACATACGGACAGGTCAACTTAAACGCTGAGAAGCAGTGGAGTGATTGGGGATCGCATGGGGATGTGTCCTTGGCTGCACTCTGGCGTCAAAAACTCCCTTGTCATTTGCAGCCAATCGAGACAGATCGCGTCAGAACACAAACAATGTCACCTTACATTGGTCAAAATGTATCCCAGGGGTTGATATTCACCCTGGATTGCATACCTAGGCGGCTAGAACTAACCAATGGAAGGTGCGCCTAGGTAAAAGTACTGGCTTGCCGCTCAGAGCAAAAAAGAATTTAACTATAATGCAGGAAAACGCAAAAAGGAAGAACTTGTGGGTTGTTTGTCTGAAGTATCTCCATCCATCTTTTCAGTCAAATGAGCTTAAGAAGCATATTTGAGGCCAGAAAGATGAGGACTATCAAGGACTTACGCTGGGGGGGAAGATCCTCTAGCATTTCGTGAAAGCTATAAAAGAGCTATTGGAAAGGAAATTAGCCCTAGCCTTCTGAGACTAGGTGAGGACGTCCTTCGGGTTGTGATCAATGGAAACTGTCAGACACACGACGTATGCATCCCTTTAGCTTCATATGATTTAAAGAACAGTTCAGAATCCCTCGGCTATGACTGTGAGCCTTGTCTATATTTCTTCTCTATGCAGAAATGGTTTATGTGCGCGATGAGTGCATTAAGATCCCTTTATAATCTCTCATCTTCCCGCATCTGATACGGCATGAGAGATACAGAGTACAAGCTTTCATTGTTGACGGAGTAATTGCTTGTGAAATGTGGGGGCTCACTTCGACATCCTCGACGACACAAAATCCACCAAATCAAAGAAACTCTTCTTGTAATACCGCTCCTGTGTCGTCCGATTAACCACTTGCAGCCCAAACTGCTGATTGTAATCCCCAAACTCCCAGTTGTCCGCCCAGGACCACGCCAACGCCCCCATCACATGCACCCCGTCTTCATGGATTGCCTTGAGAATCTCGGACATGAAAGAAAGGTAGTAGATGCTCCGCGGGGTATCAAACAGCTGATCTGAAAGGTCCGTCTTCTCGGCTTCTCCGAAAACGGGGAACCCAAACTCCGACACGAAGACCGGGCTACGGAAGGTATTCCAGAGGTAGTTGAGGTACTCCCGTAGATAGGTAGGCGTGATGTAGACATAGCTCTGGGAGCGATAGCCGATGTTCCATCCGTATCTGTTCTTGGTTTCCTGCACCACGCAGTACGGGAATAGCTCGCTGGAGGCGTTGGCGGCGCAGGCTGCAATACCTTCTGGGGCCGGGGAGACGACCGTTGCAGTGTATGGGTCGATACCGAAGAAATCGGACGTATTGGCGATATAGGACAGGTCCTGATTGCAGAGGGGTTTGGCACCGGGAAGGGTGTCCAGGATTGAATCCGGGTACTGCTGGCCGAGGAAGATTGGGTTCGCGAAGAGTCCCAGCTGCATCTCTTGGAAGCGGTTTGCGGCTTGAATATCGCTGGCATTATGGGGGTCGCGGGGCACGCCAAAGTTGTCGTTGAACTTGATCCCCATCTTACCGGTTGCGTTTAGTACATCGTGGTAGAAGTGGTACACCTGCGCGTGTGCACGCACGACGTTATCGGCGCCTTGGAAATCGAACGCGTAAAGAAGGGGCTCGTTGAATGTAACCCAGATCGGGACTGTCAAAGTGAAGGAGTGTTACGATGGGCAGCATACCAGCGTCGAGAACAGTATTGATCAGATTATCATAATGTTTGATGCCCTGCTCGTTTACCGGGGACCCTGGTAGAACAAAGGGTAGGATGCGGGTCCACGGAATGGAGAAGCTGTAGTACCTGACTCCCATCGCCGCCAGACGTTGTATATCCTGCTTGTACAAGTAGTAGTTCTCGTTCGTGACATAGTCCTTTGGCTGACTCGTGTTGGCCAGTTTCTCCAAGATAGTCGGACTGCGGCCCTCCAAGCCCACTGCACCCTCGACCTGCGCAGCACTTCCTGCGACGCCGAAGACGAAGTCATCCGGAAAGTTATAGCAGTCCGTCGGGCCAAAGTAGTCAGCGGGCGGCAACACCAATGCACTGGTCGGCACCGGTGTGGGACTGACAGTCGTCGAGTACATGCCGGTCGTCGTATAGTTCTCGATCCCGACCTGCTGCCACAGCAACGACCAGGCTAAGGGTCTGCAGTATCAGTGGCCGTGATGACAGTCTGATCAGGCAGCCAATTGCCCCATGTTGTCGTCGCTGGAACGGCGGTGAGATGTTTCACAGCATGAGCATAATGCGGCCCATACGTATGGGTGGCTGTTGGCCGCGGTATAGAAGTAGCATGGCTGTAATCATTAGCATGCCACTCTTCTGCATTCACTATTGACCGTCTATCTACTCACCGAACTGTCTCATTCAGAGTATAGGAGAACGGCTGAAAGTAGTACACTGGGGAGGGAACCGGCTGCGTGCATTGAGGGCGATCAGGATAGCCTGTCGTCGTTATGTACAGCTGCTGTGCCTCAGCAGCGCCCAGGAGTATAACAACCCATGAAACTATACTGATCATTTTGTTCGATGTGGTAGAACTCAAGTCAGGGCCTGGTTAGAAGACAGGGGCACTCCCCTCTTATACCGTTGTCATAGCACCAGGCCAAAGTCCAGTAGCATTTCAGTCCGAATCCCGCTTGGACGCGGATCAACTCGAAATTGATCGCATTCTGGCAATGATCAACAGTTAGCACTGACTCTATGGTCAAGCACGAGGTTGCTAGTAGGACACCCCGCAACTCCAGGTTTCCCCAACCCCACATATCCGAAGTTCTCCCGAGATGCTCCCTCATAGTCATGGCTAGCAAATATCCGGTCAATCAGGGATCTTCATCCACCCCAACATTGACCCTTTTGCGGGGCCCCACAAGGGGAAGCAGCCGGAAAATATATTCCATCAGACAGCACACGGAAATCCCGGTCCCATCATACTCCTACGTGTTCTCCACATGCAAATATGACCTCAGTTTCTTGTATTCAGGGCCTACACTTGACGCATACTACTACTAGTACTGATCCATACGTCTAGCGGTGGAGAGCCGAATGGGGCACAAACAGCGGCATCGAATCCTCCCACATCGAGTCCGTAAGCATGCGCTTATTCTTTCCATCCGCATCCATGATCACAATCTGGCCGTAGGGCTGGAACGTATTGTCGTACAAGGCACACTCGTACCGGAACCCATACATGCCCGTAGAGTACAGGATCCTTCCATCATGCGACCACACCGCATGCGCATCGTTGGCGCCGCTGCTGGTCAGCACGCGCAGATCGCTTCCATCGGGCCGGATCGTGCAGACATCGTAGTTGGTTGCGTTCGTCTTGCGGGTGAAGACCCTGTGTTCGCCGTCCGGTGAGAAGAAGGGGAGGTTGTCCCATCCTGTGGTGAGGACGGTGACCTTGCGAGTTTCGAGGTCCAGGATGCGCAGGCCAAGCTGGGACTTGTCGCCTTGGGTGGACTTTGCGCCCCAAACACGGTAGACGACCTTCTTGCCGTCGTGGGAGAAACTGGGGAAGCCAGAGTTGATTGCCGTCGAGTTGCTGGTGGTTAGCAGTTCTGCGTAGGAGCCGTTCGCACTGGCGCGTGCCAGCCATCCGCCGTACTGTGCGCGATCCTGGAACCAGGAGCCCACGCCGAAGACGAGCCATTGGCCGTCCGTCGACCAGGAGGGTTGGAAGGCACCTGCTAATCCTTGGCCGACGAGCGTTTCGTCGACGAGATCTGTGTTCAAGACGTCAATAGACAAGCAATAGAGTGCCAAGCCGTCCTCACCATCCATCTCCGAGGCTTGAAGGACCTTTGGCTTCCAGAACCTTCGGCTTCCGAGCTGAGGCGTGCAGAATAGACAGTTGGGCAGCGGGAGGAGTATATAGTAGCGCAAACGTGTGGATATCTCTGAAGATAAGTGGCTGCTAACGGCCAGCTTGATTTCAGCAGAAGCAAGCCGCTAGCTACTTTCCAAGAACAGCCAGCGAGATGTGACCAAGAACGCAGGGAGTAGGATCCCTCGGTCATAGAATGTATGCTTATGGGCAGTTTTTGCCGAGCGCTACAAGGGTGTGACTGGTTCATGCATCCTCTTCTAAGCGAGTCTTCGCTTACAGGAAATCGTTTTAAGCCACCCTAAACCGGGTATTCAACCCGCCTTATTCTGCTCTCGAAAGACTAATGGCTGCTGAAACAAGGTGCCCAAAAGCCCGATAGCCGAATTGAATCAGTACGGCCGCATGAACAATCTTAACTCCTTGGTTGCAACATTGTGATTCTAGACCGTAACATAATATACAGAAGCACTTTGCAGCTCACTGGAGATAGACACCAATGCTCTCATTCCGTTCACATGCAAGCCAATAGAACTGATTGTATTCTCAATTTAGCGTCCTCAAGGTTTCAGACACGCCCCGTGGTCGATCGATTCCGAGAGCCGTGCGATCGAGTCCGAGAACCTTTATGTCGTGTCGATGATCCTAGATGTGATGCGGCTATATTGCCCCTGTCTGAGCCCTCTTCTTCCTGCTGCTTCGAATGGATGGCGTTCTCGTAGTCGTCAATTGGCTCGTCATCGCGGGTCACGCCGTGCACCTTTTTGGGTTGAAGGGGAGGGTCGGCGATTGGTTTCGAAGGCATTGTGTCAAACAGGAGTGTTAATAATGAGTATAGTTTATCGCGTGATGTTTCAGTGCAGTAAGGACTGGCTCTCAGATGCAAGTAGAGCGTTCGCTTTATATATTGTTCTTATATGCTAGTTGGTGGAATGATCCTAGCATGACGTGCTGTTTGTCAATATTCAGGGAAACAGTCTGGTATATCGAATCATAAGCTTATATCCCTTGTGGCAAGCCAAGCGGTTTGCGGATTGCCAATCAACAACGCCATATATCAAGTCACGGTGACATGGTACTGCAGATGGCACATCCCCGTCATACTTATGTCAATAAAAGGGTTATATTCAATCTCGGCAATTGTTGGAGCTTGCCTATAGACGTCGAACGACTTGGCAAAGTCTATAACCTCTAGCAGACCAAAGAGTATAGGGATTCTAGAATACAGCACAAAGAACAGGAATTTTAAGCCCTAACTCAACCACTGGCCAACTTCCTCAACTGCGTCATGGGCCCATTGAACTTATCCGAATCCCCTCCGTGCTCATACTTGTCTGAATTCTGCCAGATCGTCCATGTCTTCCAGTCACCCGGGATCGTCTTCGGAGGGGAGCTGGTATACACCGCCAACACAAGGGGACACTTATCGCCGAAGCCCTTGGCGTTGCCCGTGCAGCGAGTCCACCAGTCTGCGGTGGTGTAGATCATAGGCCAGCGACCCGTCGCATCATGGTACTCGTCGACAAAGTCGTGGATCCAAGCGACCATCTCGGAATGGCCGAGGCCGTAGCATGTCGCTCCGTAGGGGTTGTACTCGATGTCCAGCATCCCGGGCAGCGTCCGGTTATCGTTGCTCCACCCGCCGCCGTTCTTCAGGAAGAATTCGGCCTGCGTGCTGCCGGTGGACTTGTCAGGGCGCGCAAAGTGGTATCCGCCGCGGAGCAGGCCGGCCTTGGTGGCGCCTGTGTAGTGGGAGTTGAAGACGGTGTCTTTGTAGGTCGTGCCTTCAGTGGCCTGTAGTTCGTGTTGGTTGAGTGAGCTTGATGATCGGGACAAGACGAACCTTGATCATCACAAACTGCGCACCATCCTTCTTTGCAGCGTCAAAGTTGACGGTCTTTTGGTGGTTGGAGATGTCGAAGCCTTGGACGGTGGTTGCGCGGGCTTCAGGCTGGCTGGCGAGGGCCGAAGCCAAACTGGCAATGGCGGCAACAGCTGCGATGGAGAACTTCATGATGCAGGGGGGGCCCTTGTGCTTTCGATGTCTGGATGTGGTTTTTTTGACTCGGTTAAAGAGTTGCTGGTATATATATGCGGTCTGCTGAGATCCAGCCGACACTATAATGGATTTTGATTGCGATAAGCGCATCTGAAACTAGACACGGACATTGATACGAACTGTCGAATCGACCGTCGGGGAGTACCTTTCATCTTCCAGAGTGCTCGATCATATGAAAAGATTCAGACAACTCGTGCGAGGATATACGAGGGAAGTCGTGATATCCCGCCTGTGGGGCGTGTATACGAGAGGATCATCACTCTCTGACCTCGCTCAAAGGCGCTATTTGGCTAGACGGGTATCATTCTGCGAGGCCGCCGATCAGTCTAGAAGGATTGGAGAGGCTGCATAGTAGTGAACCAGCGATATTAATACCTCTGTGAATGGAAGAGAGCAACAGACTGATCATCAAAGGTCCCTGACGAACCCATATTCGCACCATTTTTTCCAAATGCGAAGATCTTTTGTTCATGAAGGAGTACTAAAAATAGTTTTATACTGAGAATGCTGCATCTGAACGAGACTTATGTCTAGCCAACGGTTGAGGATCGAAACATACGTCCTCCATATTGCAGCATTGCTAAAATATGTAGTACCTCGTATATACTACTTATTCCCTGCTGTCGACTATTCTTTGGAATGCATTCTTCCTTGACTGCATCTAAATGACCGATGGCATGGTTAAAGAGTAAATCCCGTTCTTACTCAGGGTATCGTTAGGGAGATGAAGGAATTCAATATCTCCCTTTCAAAGCAGGAGACTACAGATAGACCAATAATGCCTCCGACGCCCCAAGGGTAAACGTCGCCTTCCCCGAGCTGACGGTAGTAGTCTCCATCACAGCTGTCCCCTGTATCGCACACGTTCCGTTGGCAAATGTCTGCCCCCCGACAGTGGGATTCTGTCCCCGATCCACACGAGATGTGGCATACGGGGCTGTCAGTCGCTTAGCCGTTACACGAGAGGAGGGCAAGCCGGTCAAGGTGTATGTCTGTGCCGACCGAGTGCCGCTCGTGTAATAGTCGGAATTGTAGAGGAGGACACGGACGGGAGCTCCATCCTTGTATATAGCGTAGGCGGCGTACGCGGTTGTCTGATCATCGAGAGGAGCGATTTGATCTGCGTTGGCCAGCGCCATGGTTGCAAAGTAGGCGCCGTAGTAGGGGGATCCCATGTCGTAGCGTCCCCACCAGCAGTATTGGCAGTTGCCGATCGTACCTTGATGGAAATAAAGGGCCTGCGAGTGTGTTAGGCTGGCAATACGCATGTCATAGGATGCTCACCTCGGTGCCCATGAGAATTGTCTGCATCACATAGTCCAGGATCCAAAGCGCGGCGCCAAAGGTCGGGCTGATGCCACCGCCTCCTTGCGTAGCTGGACAGGGTCAGTCGTGAAAACACAAATGCGAAAGGTGCGTACCGGAGTTCGTCTCGCCAAAAATGTGTGGTTTTCCTTTCGCAGCTGCGGCGGAAACTTCAGCTGCGAAGGGCTTGATCTGCGAGGTAATGGCGCTGTGGCTCATGAGGCTGGCCAGGTTGGCAGTGCTGGCTGACTGCGGGTAGTTGTGCGAGCAGTAATCTTTGACGTAAGTGTTGGCTTCTCCCTCGGCGGCTGCCAGACCAGCGATACTCATGGGAGAAGTGCCAAAGAAGACGCCAGCAGATATGATGTTAGAGACCGACAAATTGCCACACACTGCATCCTGCCAGCTCACCTCCGACGAATAGTCAGCCGCGGCCGTCCAGGACTGCGAGTTGGCAATGGGGTCACTGCTTGAGAAGACTGATACTTGTCAGTCGTCGGACGAGAGTCATTCAAACTGAGGATTGCCCACAATTAGGTTCATTGCCTAGCTCAATAGCATTCAGGTTATTCATTTTGTTCTTCGCCAGAGTCGCCGCAGCAATAGTGTTTGAGAGATTGTCTAGTCGCCGATTCAGACCAAGAATCACGTCACCTCCGTAGCTGGCAGCCAGAGAGACGAAAGATGGTCCAAACGTGAGACTTGTCGGGGCATCACCGGAAGAAGCGACGGTGTAGGTGACTGCATTGGTTGAAGAAGCATCGTACGTTGCTCGATCTCTACTCATGTGAGCATAGACACTGTATTCCGAAAGACTTCGAAACATACTGAGTGGTCCCGCCAATTCGCAACGGAGGCCATGCACCAGTGAGATCCTTGAAGTTTTGCAGACAGGTAGGCGTCGCGGCGACATCGTTCATGTAACCCGGAAATGTAAAAAACTCGAGACTAAACTGTCAGAGGTGCTACCGATGCTGGTGAATGAGGCTTACGAGACACCGACGGGTGCAGCCGAGAGCTGTCCACTCGCATTGGATGGAGGTGTAGAAGGGACTGCAAAGGTCAATGCTGCTACTACAGGAATGCAGCTGCACAGCAGAAGGGGTGCAAGAAGGAGAGCCATGTTTACGGCCTTCACTAATCAAGACTCATTGTTTGTCCGTTCTGGACCGTATGACTTATATGTACACGCAGTATCCTCTTCTTGAGGAAGATCATTTCTACATCGAGATGATCATGATGAAACCCCACGGGGAATTTCCCCGGTCGAGCAGTATCCCATTCAGCCCCTCTGATCTGCATCCTGAATGGCGGGAATTGACAATGCCTTGAAGGGTGTTCACGGCTATTCAGTTCCTGGGGGACTATTTTCTCTTGCATATGTCTCTGGCAAGGGAATATCCCATCCAACAGATAACCTTTCTGCATAAGTTTGTCATTTTCTTGATTAGTCCAAGCTTCCTGGCAATGCAGCGCGAACTCTCAATGTCGGTAGACATTATACCGAGCTCTGAATCCTTAGATTCTGGGTGGCCCTCCTGGACGAAGCAACAGGAATAAAAACTGCTCTCATTGGCAGACCTGAATCATGTGGAAGTTGTTTGAAGGCAATAATCCCATTAGCGTCAGCACTAGAGGCCACACTGGTGGAGAATCTCTCCCCGTTCATGAGGAGACGGGTTCCTTCCAGCTACAAGCAATCAGTGGCTGAAACAAGAGATCCCAATTTTCCCAGTCCATCGAGTCCCCGCGGGGTTATCTCCTCTGATCCTGGGGTCCCCGCATGGACTGGACTTCGGGGGACTCGGGCGGCCAAGCCATAAACTCAGACAGCTTGGATGATGCTTAAAGACTCCATCAGTCCCAGCAGGGCTCAAGGATCTACACCGGGATCACTGCTGGACTGTCTTTCGTTTCAAGATGACGACCATCAAGAGTTTTGATAAGAACTCGCGGCAGACCGGCTCGGCTGAGGTCGCCAAACCGCACGTCGAGAATGTCGAGCATTCTTATCCTGCCGAGATGGACCCTGCGACTGGCAAGGAAGCTGCCCCCTTGATGCGCTCCAAGGAGGACGACCTCACAGTTTGGCAGTCGGTGCGACGATACCGGATGGTCGCCGTGATTGCTATGGCTGCAGCATTCAGCGCTTCGCTGGATGGTTATCGTAAGTTTCCATCTATGGTACAAAAGCTATGAGATTAATTTTAATCGGCAGAAATCAACCTCAATGGAGGCATCGTTTCCAATAAAGGCTTCATCCGACAAATGGCCACGTCCGGTACGACCATCATCGCGGGCAAATACATCTCGGCCTGGGGTGGAATCCAATCGACTGGCCAGACAATCGGTCAGATTGTATGTTCCCATCGTTTGTGAAGAGTGAAGGTATACTAAGCAGCACAGCTCCTCCAATATGCGACCGAGGCGTTTGGGCGAAAGCCAGCTCTGTATATCATCTGGCTCACATTCGTGGTGGTGAGCGAATACTGGCGTTCTGCGATTGAAGTCTCTCTGACAGTCAAACAGAGCGTTCTGATAGAATCATTCGCCAGTAAATGGGACCACTGGCTTGTCGCAAAGCTGTTCTCGGGCATGGGTGTCGGTATGCTCCAATGCACGATGCCACTGTATCTGTCTGAGATTGCTCCGACGCAACTCAGAGGATTCTTCATCAACGCGTACAGCTTGTCCGTAATTCCCGCTTGACTACTTTGAGTTCATGAATAGGATACTGACTCCAATAGCTGGTTCGTGGTCGGCCAATTGTTCGCCTCGGTGGCTTTGAATAGGCTGAGCGCCACGGATCCATATGATTTTCGAACCCCCATCTACACTCAAGTCAGTTTCCATGAAGCGTCGCTACTTACTCAAAACTGAGACTAATTGGTAGTAGTGGGCTATGATAGGCGCCGCAGGGGTCATTTTCGTCCTGGTCCCCGAGACCCCCTGGTGGCTCGTCAGCAAAGGCAAGATGCAGAAAGCAGAGAGGGTCCTAAAGACATGCAACGGTAGTGTGCCAGGCTATGATATCCAGGACCAACTTGTCCGTACTGTTCTCATTCCCAGCGATTCGTCGGACTAACGCTGTATAGAACGTGATGACTTCGACCGTGGCTCACGAGCGAATCGTCGCCGAACGCAACAAGGAGCAAGGCATGTGGGCCGTTTTCAAAGGGCGAAACTTGATCCGGTTTATCATTGCCGGATGGCCAAAGATCACGCAGCAGTTTGTCGGGTTGACCGTGTTCAATACCTATGCTACCTACTTCTGTAAGGATGTTCCCTATGCTCGTGCTTCGCAAGCTGATCTTTCAGTCCAATACGCTGGGAACAAGAATCCGTTCCTGGTGACCGTCATCCTTTCCTGTGTCCAGCTTCTTTCCATGCTCGCCACAGCCGCCTTGACCGATCAAGTCGGTCGTCGTCCGTTGACGGTTTATCCCTATGGCGTAACTGTTCTCTCGGTGCTGTGTCTGGGCATCGTTGGCTGCTTCGACTACAAGACGCCAGCACTCAGTTCTCTGTTGGTTCGCTTGAAACGCCCTCTCTCACTTCATATGTTATTCCAGAAATCTGATGAGATAAAGATCTTCTTTGCCTGTCTAGCCACCTTCTCCACGACTGGTGCGTCTGCCATCGGATACGCCTACGCAGCGGAGATCCCTCAGCAACGGCTCCGCGCCCAGACAGCCGCCTGGTCTCTGGCTTCGTCGAATATGATTAGCATCATGTTTAGCTTCTGTACCCCTTTGATGATCAATCAGCCACCGACCAAGTGGGGCCCAAAGACAGGCTTTTTGTGCGTATTCCTGGTTGCTCCAGCGGACAAGGACTGATCCTCGTGCGAATAGCTTTGCTGGTACTGGTACCGTAGCCGTGGTAATTGCCTGGTTTATCCTTCCCGAGGTAACGCGTCGTACACCGGGTGAAATCGATGAATTGTGAGTTTCGCCTATCGGGGGTCTTCCATTACATTCGTTGAATATCATCTGACTGCTGCATTCCAGATTTGAGAAGAGGGTCAACCTGCGCAAGTTCAAGAACTATGTCACTCATGCACGAATTACTGCGGATGAGCACCACAGGCAAATGGAGTTGGCCTGATGAGCCTTGGGGACAAGTTTCCCTCAAATGGGTCGTGATTTGCAGGGGTATCAGTCCGTGGCCCAATTTACCGAACTAGAATGAGGATCCCAATTCTTCGTGTTATACTTTAATGCAAATCGAATCTGCACCGACCCCAATAAGGGGCGAACCCATAATTTTCTATGACGTTGGTCGGGCTCTGGACTATGAGGGATGCCGAACCCTCCTAGCAACCCGGCGCAAACCTGCATGGCATTGGCCCCAGTCCCAGCCACTGCAACAGTCTTTCTATCAAACGCTCTAGCAGAAGATCCTCCTGGCTCCCGCTAGTGCACATATCATCCCACCGGGGCGTGGAAGACAGGGTTCGTCCTTTCGAAGACCTAGAATCACAGAACCGGGGGAATTCGATGGACAAGGAAAGGTCCCAATCGTGCTCGTACGGCCTTTGCCCTGGGCTCATATTTGGCCCTTGATGTATCACCTGTTGTACAACCCATCTTGCTGCCTCCTCATTCAATTCGATTTGATCAGGTTTGGTCGAAAACATAGATTTCCCGACTGCCTTAGCTTCTACCCATCCAACTGCTGAAGAACCTCAGTGACATAGGAGTACTTATACCAAGGCATATAGCC
Organism: Aspergillus thermomutatus; assembly: GCF_002237265.1. Classification (NCBI taxonomy): domain Eukaryota; kingdom Fungi; phylum Ascomycota; class Eurotiomycetes; order Eurotiales; family Aspergillaceae; genus Aspergillus; species Aspergillus thermomutatus. The sequence goes on along the minus strand of NW_020798087.1, from coordinate 100,790 downwards.
CGTCTCTCAAGTATCGGCAGGTAAATGTAGGACTACACTATCCGCAACATCAATGAGCCGATACTGTGCCCAAGATATTCCTCCATTAATCCCAGCAGTGGGAATCGTCTCCAACCTTGGACATTGCTCGGTTAGGCCAAACAGATTCTTTTCAGTGGAAGTAAACGGCAAGGGTTGTATTTGATCAAAATGAAATACCGACCTCCGATATCACCGAGCACAACCCCGAGGTTCCGGATAAAATCACAATGATTGTCATGACACGGGTGGCGCAATCGATCGTCCCTAGGCAGCTGCAATAATGGTGTATCTTACCTGCCCAGGGTGTCCTGTGCATTCGAAGATGGTCGGAAGGCGTAGATTGTCTAAGGCAATTGGCCCGGACTTTGCTCGCCGCTACTGTTTCACGACGGGGCAGGGTCACCGAGAAGATCGCGAACCCTGAGTCGGCCTTTTCGGAGATGCTGTCAGGAGGATGATGGACGACAAGAGCTGCCACAAGGTTCCATCCACTCATGCCAGCTGATTGCTATAAAAGGGGGTCTTGAGACATCCTCAAGACAGTTGAATTCAACTTCTCAACGCATCATCCTCGCTCACCATCTTGTTCCCTGTCTACTATTTCCATCTTCGAGAAAGGCAACCATCCGGGAAAATGACCGCTGAAAAGCTCCGAGTCATCATCGTCGGCTCTGGTCTGGCTGGTTTGGCTGCGGCCCGGATCCTTCGTGCGCATCACGATGTCACCGTCTACGAGCGCGGCGGTCCGGATACGGCCACCGGTGGACAAGGTATCTGTCTGTTCTCCAACGGCATCAAGATCCTTCAAACAATGGGATTTGATCGTTCCCTTGCTGGTGGAGTGCCATGTTACGGTTACCGGCTGTTTGACAAAAATGGTAACCAATTGAAGGACTTCCCAATTGACTTCAAGGGGCGGTACGGAGCAGATACCCTGAGTATGAAGCGGTCTGATTTCCGTGACGAGCTTCTACGACTTGCAACTGCCCCATCGGAAGAGCTCGGTATCCAAGGCAGTCCGGCGCAGATGGTGTTCAATACTAGTGTCATTGACATCGACCCTGACAAGGCTACTGTGACGCTGGAAGGCGGGGCGGTTGTGGAAGCAGATGTGGTCATTGGTTAGTGTCTCCAGCAATGATCCCGGACTATGGGCCAGGGGGTGGAAGAGTCTGACTTTGAAGCATATATAGTTGCTGATGGCGTGCATTCACGTCTGCGTCGCCGCATTGTTGGTACTGACAGCTACCAAGCGAAGAAGAATGGGATGACTTGCTACCGGATTGCTGTCTCCGCTGAGGCAGTTAAAGAGGCACTTGGCTATCTCCCAGTGTGGTGGGAGCCGAGTACAGCCGACGGTCGCATCTCTGCGCTTCAGGCAGGCGACGGGAGTAACCGCATGGTTGCTGCATACGCTATACGGAATTATGACTATATGAACTTCTCGTGCCTCTTTCCGACCCGCCAGGGCAAAGGAAATGTCCTGGAATCGTGGTACGCGGACGGTGACCGACGGGAAATGATTGAGATGTTCAGCGATTTCTGTGGCCCTCTACGCACGATTCTAAGGTATGTACCTTGTTTCTTTATGTGGGCTTCTATCTGAAGCTAACGGTTCAGTATCGCCACTGAGGTGAAAATGTGGGAGCTCCAAGATATGGACCCCCTTCCCAACTGGAATCGAGGACGCGCAATCGTGATCGGGGATGCCGCCCATGCGATGACCCCATTGCAGGGTCAAGGGGCGAACATGGCAGTCGAGGATGCTGACAGTCTCCGCCTGTTGCGTCCAGGCCTTTCCCATGCGGAAATCGAGTCGGTCCTTAAGCAAGTAGACAATGTTCGCCGGCCGCGTGCTTCAAGAGTCCTGGAGGACACTCGTGTCATGGCAAAGGATATTACCATGGAGGAAAGACTGGCCAATTTGGACTATAACTGTGGTTACAATGGGGTATTCGAGGCTCTAAAGGAGATGCAATGAGCTCCACGCAGTGCATAACGGATCTGGAGACCGGTGGTGCTGCACCCGCTCTCCAACCGTGGTGTTACATTAGCCGCTACCTCTTCTCTCTTGAATGGCATTCGCTTAGAATTAGAGATATAATTCAGCTGGAGCTTGGTAGAACAACACAAAGGCAATGCAAGCGAGATGACCCAAGAAACTCGCGCGTCAACATACCTGTTGTAGATTCTAGGCAATCATAAAGGAGTCAAATATGTACGCGGTCAACAATATACCAGGGACATGTCTATCGGGAATTTCAGACCAATAGACAGATATGCGAGAACGCGGACAAACTGGTAGGACATAGTTTCACCCCTTCCTGGTTTGATGGCCAAACTTGATTGAATGTGTAGCCGGATGGTGCTGGGCAAAGTCTAATAAGTATACGTAGCCGTCAAGTCGAATATCGGACGGTATGTAACGGATATAAGAGTGGCCTTGAGAGAGGAAGAGAGCATGCAATTTGCCGTAGCCCAATGAAGAATACAAGAAGCTGTCTATAGTCTTGACGCAACTATATAGAGGTGGAATTGGGCGTTGATAATCTACAGGTACTACGAATGTTTTTCATGCTTTCCCCATAACATTCCTTGTCATTGTTGCATAACCGAAGGGCTTCTCAGTCGAACGCGTGTATGAAACATCACTGACAGTCGGTTCGATTCACTTCTGTCCTGACTGTAAGAATGCTCCGTGAAGGCCGCTAGTGCTGCAGGATCTCTAGGACTGGGCTGATCCAAAGGGACATTTCCAGGGACCTCAAAGCATAATAGAGACATGAATGCAACTCTATGCAGGAGAGAGGTGTCCTGACCGATTCACTCTTCAGGATGCCTCTCAAAAGGAGTTCCAAGTCTAGGAGTAGACTTAGCTTCATCCGCAGAAGTCCCGCCCTAGATATACCAAACCCTGACCTTTCTGGGCTGAAGTGACCGTTTCTAAAGCCATATGTCAGTAGAGATGCTTCCTCGTCTGCTGCTGCTTCTCATGGACAACCGGAACCCCCAGACTTCCTCCGTGACATATCAACTGATGTCATATTAGAGAATCCTCTAGATTTCATAAGCGTCGATCTCCAATCCAGCGGCGTCAAAGGGAAATCGGGATGATGCCGCTAGAGTCGCGAAACCTCCCCAAAGCGAAATGACCGAGAATGATAAAGCCGAGGCCAATTAGCGGACTTAACTCATGTCGCTGCCGCAGCCAAGCCGCTGGAATACCCCTGATACACACGTCGAATCAAAGGAGCAAACGGCGATGCCGGTTTCGGAGATATCGGCCCTAGCTGCATCGATGTGGCGTCCGACCCTCTTCCGGAGATAACATTTAATTCTCCTTCGCCCATGGCTGACGGCGCAGAGTCAGCTTTTCACTTACTTCTTGTCCGAGGCCAACCTATCCCGACCTGACGAACGAGTGTTCGTCCTTGTCCGGTAACCTACACGAATGGTTAAGCCGACTGAACCCACAAGGAGACGCCGACGCCCAGCGTTGTCCTGCGTACAGTGTCGGCGACGGAAGGTCAAATGCGACCGAAACAGCCCCTGTGGGCAATGCACAGCCCACAAGTCCACTACCCTGTGTACATATGCGGTGGACCGCGCCACAGGCTCAGAGAGACAGGTATCGCAACGGCCCCAAGGACCAGTGCTGCTCGAAGCGGCCGACCAAGGCGCGAGCGCACCGCAGCAGCCTGTCTCCGATTCGACCGATTTATTAAATGGCGAAAGCACTGGACCAGTGACCTACAGCCAGTCAGAGGGACCTGCGTTATGTATCGCACATGATTTGGACAGAACCCATAGTATCCCGCAAAATCTTAGCGTCAATTCTTCCACATCCCAAGCCCCTTCGGGCTCGATTCACGGCATCTTATCCAAGACACGGGTCTTTGGTCACGGCCATTGGATGTGCTCGGTACCTCTGGTACGTTGCCAACTGCGTGAAGAGTAGTGGCTCCTGATCAATATTGACACAACCAAAGGTGGAAGGCCTACCGGCTTTGATCCAAGACATGCCTTCTCGGCAAGCCGGCGAACAGATCTCAGAGGCGATTGCTAAATGCAAACAACTGGCTCGAGATATTAAGAAGCAAATGCCGAGTCGGAGTCCACTTCCTCCCAGTATCCATAAACTTCTCCCCAGCCGCCCGGTGCTCGACGAGCTAGTGCAACTGTATTTCAGCACTTTCGAATCATGTTACCGGATTCTTCACACTCAGTTGTTCAGAGCAGAGTATGAAACCTATACAAGAGACCCGGAAATGGCAACGACGCCTTTCAAGGTGAAACTTCTACTGGTCTTGGCTACTGCAGCGCCGTTGCACGGCGATGCCAAAGCCTACAATGAGCTGGCTGCCAAAGCCAGAGCATGGATCCATATCGCTCAGGGATGGCTCTCCGCGCCTTTTGAAAAGGATCGCTTGACGCTAGATGGTATTCAGATCCACTGTTTGCTTCTACTTGCTCGTCAGGTAAACCGAGTTGGAGCAGATTTGGCCTGGATTTCAGCCGGTTCATTAATACGCATGGCCATGCAGATGGGCTTGCATCAAGATCCCAGCTACCTAGGAGAGATGAGTGTGCTGCATAGGGAATTACGAAGACGATTGTGGTATACAGTCTTGGAGCTGAATGTACAGGCTGCGTTGGATTCGGGGATGGCTCCCATGATTACTGCTGCAGAGTATACTACCCAGCCACCGTCCAACCTAGACGATGATGAATTGATCGAGGCGTATGGAGAAGGCCCTCCGGCCAAAGCAACTTCAATACCTACCCAGACGTCAGTCCAGCGTCTGCTGGCCGATTCCCTTGCTTTAAGACTGGAAGCAACGATAGTCATCAACAACTTGCAGGACAAACCCTCATATGAGCAAGTTCTTCGTCTGGGGAATGAGCTGGCGTCAGTTTGCCGTAATGCCACAACCGTCGTTGATCATGACATGTCAAATGACTATGATACATCGACTAACGCAACATCGCCACGTCGGTTTAAATATAATTTCTGCGAGCATTATCTGTGTCGCTTCCTCCTAAGTCTCCACTACCCTTACGCAGCCAAGAGCAAACGCAATCCTTTATACAGCTACTCGCAGAAAGTGTGTCTCGAAGCTGCCCTTGACTTGGTTTCACTCCTCGAAGACAAGATATACCGTCGCTTGCTACTCTCCGGGGGTGGCATGTATCGAGATATTATTACTCGGGGTGCAGTGGTGATATTCCTGGAACTGGTTTCACAACTGGAAGCAAACAACTCTATCTTTTCAAAGCAACGAAACCGTGCTCGCAGAGAGCCGTTGCTAGAAGATGCGCGCAAGGTGGTCCAATACGCACACGATAGACTATGGTATGGCGAAACAAACGTGAGAGGCTACCTTTTTGTCAGTATGGCGATGGCCCAAGTGGAGGCGCTACTTGATGGTCTGCCAACCAAAGAAGCCGTGATAAACGCGGCCGGCCAGAGCCTGACAGTATGCCGCGACATTCTGGAATCCATGGCAGCCAGTTCCCTCTCGCCCAATGCCAGTCATCCGGATATTGCATCTTGGACGTACGGGGACATGTTGGCTATGCCCACTGTGGCCGATGCCGACTTTGACTTTTTGAATAACGAGAACCTCAATTTTGATCTTTCGGACCCTTACTTTGTTCAGCAATGGACAGATCAATGCTGGCCTCAGAATTTGTTTAATTCAGAAGAGGAACCGAGACAAGTGCCATCACACGACGGAGTGAATCTGGTTGGGACATCAGCGATACCTATTACGACTCGTGCCCAGAATGCGACAGATCAGTTATGATGCCATCCATCGAGAAGAAACTAGCGTTGGAGGTATATTTGGGAGGCATGCGATTGGATTCTTGAACATTTATCATTCCGGTGCATGTAATGGCAGTAGTTCAATTCTTAAGTCCTTGTCCACAGACATCCTTGGTATATAGTTACTAATTAACATTAAGGTAAAGAAAAAAGTACTATGTTTTATTTTGGGGTCTTATTATCTATTAGTAAATAAGCTTCTATTCAGATATTTAAGACCTGTGTCCACTGCTACAGTAACTACTATTTTATCTAGCCCTAGCCACTGGCCTATTTTAATTACTATAAGCATATTCAGGCTAGTTAATATCCTAACTAGCAATCCTTCTTCCTTAGCTAGATACTAACATACATTTTGCCTGTCATCCTCAGGGATTATAAGGGCTTTATTATAAAGCTAGTAGTTAAGAAGTAGTAGGATATATCTAATACTAATACCTTTAACATAATAGGTGCCAGGATGACCCTTAGTAATAGTAGGTAAAGATGCTAGCTTAAGAACAGTAATGTAGATTTTAGGCTACTTTACTTTAAGAATTCACATAGTCCTTATTACTATTCTAGTAGTACCCACCGCACCACAGAATGCATTGATTCTCTCAGGGAACTACTTGAGTAGCTCATGGCTAATGGTCTCATATCCAATCAGTGCATCCCGGTTTTTGAACTGGTTGGTAAAATAATAATTCTCGCCTTCCACGACGTCTTCTGCGCGGCGTATCATGGAGGGTATGAGATCTGCGGTGATTCTGCCGGAGGGACTCTGGACCAGGTCGATATTGGCACCGAAAGCCTCCATCGTTCGTAACTTCTCGGCAGCAAATGCATTCGACGACACCACATGGAATCGGTAGCCCTTGACGGCACAGACAAAGGCGAGTGAGGACCCCGTGCTCCCGCCAGTGGCTTCCACGACCGTCATCTCATGTGTCAGGTCTCCCCGAAGTTCGGCCTCTTCGACCATCGACTTCGCCATGCGGTCCTTGTATGAGCCGGTGGGGTTGACAGATTCGAGCTTCAGGAAGATTTGGGCGCAATGATCGGGCACGACATGGCGCAATTGTACTACCGGCGTGTTCCCGATCAACTCCAAGGAGCCATAGACCGGGCGTGGAGGCAGACGCATTGTGTATTAGGTACTCAGGACTGTGTTGGCGTGCGCCATTCAAACTGGCTTGATAACTGTATGAGACCGGAGATAGGGGATCATCTGGTCATTAAATAGTCCACGAGAAGATCAGCGGGGTTGAGCTTGGAGAACGCATGGGACGTCGTCCTGGTTCAGATGTCTGGTTCGGCCGATGAGATAGTAGAAGGGATCCGGCTTGTCCCAGAACTAAATACGGAAACAGGGCTAGAATAGCATGGGTTTCAGACTACCTTAGCCTCAGGCTATTCTCATAAGCTAGAGACTGCTAATCCAATTAAAGAGGCGCGTCGATACATGAAGAGTAAACCAAGCAGGAATACGAAGATCCGGCGGGACCGAAACGTAATGCATTGTATGCCAACCGCTGAGGATGTATACGTGGGATCACATTCATTTAAACCCGAAAGTCGGTGTTTTAGACCTAAGACTAGTTGCGAGGGTTATCCCCGTAGAGGCCTCCTCGAAGCCTTGAGAGTCTGGTATTTCCATAACCGGGAGAAGCTCAGAGAAGTTATGGTATAGATATTGGAACAGCCCTCTTGCCCGACTGGCAGCTTTGGTTTCAGAACTGCTTCTTTTGTGCAGCGTCAGAAGAGGAACTAGCCATGTCGCCCTCGCTGCCGCATAAAATTCCATGTCAATTTTCTCGTTTAGCTTCGAGGATTCCGACAAGGTCCCTGCCTGGACCAACTTGAATCCTTTAAAGTCACTGGTGCTAGCCTCCTTCCACAATGTATTCCCGCAGTCAGGGCAGAAGAACACCGAGAGTACCATTCCATACTCATGCTCGGTCGAGAAGCATTTGGGATTTCCTCTAAGGAGGGAAAAGCTTTCTTCATGCACAACGAAGTTGACTGTGTTGGTTCCGCCGGATATTTTGCGGCAGGGAGGGCAATGGCAGAGGGCCTAATGGATATTTACACGTTATATGGTGGTAACCCTTCAGAGAAAAGGTCTGGCTTACCCTGACAGTTGGCTCTCCGGTGTAGGAGTAGGTGCATGCGCCACACAAACAGCTTCCGGTGCTTATAGAAGTCATGGTAGGAAGTAACTTTTCTAAGTGGTGATTATTGGTTTGATATCTCAGTAGATTCTAATGACGACGAGTGCATGTTGGCTGTATTTATACTGGAAAGATACAGAGATCCGTGGACAGCAGCAACGAAGGGTGATTGGTGCCAGGTAGAAGTCCTTTGTCTTACGCACTTAGCTACGGTAGTTTTGCAAGAGCTCCTGACCCCTGTCCCACGTAAACCATCTGTATCATATGATTCCGAGCATTGAAGTGGTTCATCTTCTGGTTTCTGAGGCCAGACTCGCTTCTACTGGTAACATCACCCTACAATTTTAACCCCCGGCCCTTTCTAGGTCTGGTCTTGTCCAGGAAAGAGTGAGATGCGCGAAAATGACCACCTTTGCTGATTTGGATTGAAACTGAAATTTCGTATTCTCGTCGGTTATTGCAGATCAACCCTAGTCCGGACCGAGGACCAGTCCCGAGCCCTTTCCCAGCATTAACAGATCATATTAAACATACTTTCGGTGGTTCTGGTCACCTCCCACTCCCTGCTTTAGACGGACCCGGAGAAAATACTTATTGCCCCGAGCACTGCCGACGCCCCGGCCCGAATCCTGACGCCGAGACGTGAGAGTCTATAGCGAATATAGAAAACCTGTACCGGAGATAAAGTTGCGATCTGCCTGCGTTTGCCTTTTCTGCAGCGCTCGGTGACACTCTGTCTCACCTCGGGGCCGACGGCTACTTCTGGCTTAAAGAGCATGTCAGGGGCAGAGATATTGCCTCCGCCGAAAGCCGACGGAATGGTCGGGGATGGAAAATGTTAAATAGGCCCTTAATAACATTCCCAGTTCCTTCAGTCGAACTTAGAGTATTCTTGTTTTGCTACTATTCAGCGTTCCCAGTACGAAGATAGTCATGGCACAGTTGAAGATCCTCATCTGCGGCGCGGGCATTGCCGGCCCTGCCCTCGCTTTCTGGCTTTCCAAATTGGGCCACGACGTTACGGTTATCGAGCGGTTCCCAGCCCTGCGCACCACGGGCCTGCAAATCGATCTGCGGGGACATGGGATCGAGGTCATGCGACGAATGGGTCTCGAGCAATCGTTCCGCGCAAAGTCGGTTAAAGAACAAGGCCTGGAAGTGGTCGACCGCTCCGGCAGGCGAAGGGCCTATTTCCCGGCGAATAGGTCAGGCAAAGGGCTGCAGAGCTTCACCACCGACTTTGAGATATTACGGGGAGATTTATGTCAGCTTTTGTACAGCGCGACGGTGGATCGTGTCAAGTATGTCTTTGGAACGAGTCTCGAAGGCATCACCGATCATGACGGCTATGTGGAAGCCCTCTTTTCAGATGGCCGAAAAGAGAATTTCGATCTCATAGTTGGTGCGGATGGCCAGGGATCGCGCACTCGCAGATTGATCCTCGACCCTGACGCTGCGGACCCATTCCATCCCCTTGGAGTTTATATAGCGTACTTCACAATCCCTCAACCTATCCGAGGGGATGAGTACCTAGCCACTATATACGTCGCTCCTCAAAGGCGGTTCGTGTTCACTCGCAGGCATAACGCACGCGAGATCCAGGTGTACCTCGCCTGCAAGCCCGATTCGAACCGACTGAAGAATGCTCAGAAAGGGGACGTCATGGAAGAAAAGTCTGGTTTTGCGGAGATATTTCGAGGCGCAGGGTGGCAGGCAGAGGACATCATCAAGTCGCTAGAGCATGCTGACGACTTTTATTGCGAGCGACTGGGACTAGTCAAGTTGGACTGTTGGTCCCGCGGCCGAGTGGTTCTCCTGGGAGACGCAGCATTTTGCCCGTCGGCAACCACTGGAATGGGCACCACCTGCAGCCTTGTCGGTGCCTATATATTGGCCGGTGAGATAGGTAAACGGTGCAGAGGAGGTTCTGGGGTGGATACTGATGGAAGTGCTACCAAGGACGCTCTGTCCAGCGCATTCAAAGCTTATGAACAAAGATTCCGGCCCTTCATTGACCAGGTTCAAAAGGGCTTATCTGACGGACCTAGTGTTTGGGACCAGATTCCATCAACATCCTTCGGTATCGCTGTCCTCAATTTCCTCCTCGCTATAGCCTCATTCTTCAGATTGGATGTCCTGGCCAGGTTGGTTCTCCGCGAAGATGTAAAAGGATGGGCACTCCCAGACTATGATGAGATGATGTAGATAGTCTCCCTTCTGCTAGCGTTATGGTGAACAGAGGAAAGACATTGGCGTGCCGGTGCAGAGATCTGATCCATATATATAATCCTTGACAACCACCTTTTATTCAACCCTTAGATGTCGAATCGATAGGATAGATACAGGCCGGGATAATGCTTATTACTATATATTTCACGTAAAATATTAGTTTTCTATAAACATGCTAGTTAGGCCGCAACGTGTTGGTTTCTATTGGCTTCTCTATCTAAGCGACGGAGTCGGAGGAATACATTTGGTGATCGGAGATCGAGTCCCACCGTCCCAGATTCATGCTAGCCACAGGCCCACAACTCATAAGAGACCGGGGCGGCTGTGCATCCACGCATATTGCAGCCGGGCAGACAGATACTCCGTGGGTGACGGGCTTTTAGTTCCCGATGGCCAGTCATCATCAGCTTGACAACGGACAATATATTAACCACAGTCTCCCTCTTCGAAATGATCTGGTTCTACACATCTTCATACAAAATACTTTGACTCTTCGCTCTCAGAATGAACTCCCAGAGAACCGCATATTTCGGCGCGACAGGCGGATGCGCAAATGCATGCCTGGCCCTCTCTCTCAAACAAGGGCTCAAAGCTGTCGCACTGGCGCGCACTCCCCAGAAATTGCACGATATGCTGCTGAGCCAAGGAATCAGCGAGAAAACCATCAGCGCAAACCTGATTATCATCCAAGGCGATGTCACCGACGTCGCGCCCGTCAAGAAGACCCTGATGTCCGGAGACGAAAGAAAGCTCGTTGGCAAGATCGTCTCGGGCATTGGTGCTAGTCCCTCGTTCCAGCTTTCCCTGAGAACTCCGATCAAAATGGATAACCCGCATATCTGCGAGAAGGCCACCGAGACCATCATCAAAGCTCTTGGGGAGATTTATGCGGAGTATCCGGACGAGCGACTGCGCAAACCTGTCATCACCGTTGTTTCGACGACGGGCGTGGATGGTCCTTATGATGTGCCGTGTGGTTTCAAGCGGCTTTATTCCATTGTCCTTGCAGTGCCACATGAAGACAAGAGGAAGCTGGAGGAGTTGGTCAAGGCCGACGCGTTCAAGGATGAATCGTCCAGGGTATTTGGTGGAGGAGTAATTGTTCGTCCGTCGTTGCTGGTTGGGGACCACAGTGTTGCTAGCATTGGGTCAAAGAAGCTTAGGGTGGGAACAGAGGAGAGTCCGGCTATTGGGTATACAGTGCATCGTGCTTGTGTTGGGCAATGGATTTTCGAGGAAGTTGTCAACAAGACTGAGGTTGACTGGCTGGGAAAGGCCGTGACTTTGACTCAATGATGAGGATTCTGTATGCCCTTGTTTTGATCTGTTGTCCTTGATGATACACCATTTGTCCTGCGTGTTAGGTAATGCTATAGTCTATTGTCATGCTGGTTAAAAAAGCATCGCCCTAATATAATATGATCTGGATACTAGACTCTCTGGATTTAAAGTTAATTGTGAGTCTACAGGTGATAACGAACTAGAAAATCATAAGCTCTATGGTGAGCTTGAGCATGCATTGGGTACAGAATAAGCTTGCAAGGCAGCAAAGGAACATAGAATGAGATTGATTTTTAGACTAGAACAGTTATCTGAAACCTTGTCTCATTGGGTGAAGCAGTTATTGAAGCAATAGATGGTATACTCAGTGTTAATTCTTGGCCGGACTGCTGAATTTGAATAGCTTCAACTTTGTGAATTGAGTATTCATCTAGATAGGCTAGTACGTTCTAGACAGTCGGAAAGGGGTATTCGACCTTCTGCGTGCCACTGGACCCCTGCGACATTACAGGTGTATAGAAGTGATTTCCATGGTAATGCGGTACATACTTGCTCATGATAGGGTTCTTTCTGCATGGGAATTCTCGTGTATAATAGAATCTGTACAACACTAGGGAGTAATGAACTGGTGCACTTTTACTGTTCTATCCATTAGATTCTACATAAGGTTCGAACTTCAAAGTCTCTCAAGGAGTCCAGGAGAGGGAATATGGGGATCTTGATTACAACATGTTTTGCAACATTCCACCCTCCCCTGGAATGTTTTGATTCTTATATCCAAACAAGGTCGATCAGGGTAACCCGGCCTAAATTACTATTAACTATCCGCTGCTATTGAAGCAGTCAGACATCCTCACTACCAGCGGACCCTAAAACCTCTTTTTTCTTCACCCAGACGTATCATTCACTTGTCACCATGAGATCATCCTTGAGCATCGCGGCCTTCACCCTCATCACCTCCGTGGCTGGCCTTCCCTCCCTCGAAGTCATTCCACGAAGCGATGGGCAATTTCCGCTGCTCGATCCTGGGATGACAATCAAAGAAGCTGCAAGTAAATGTGGGGATTAGGCGCAGCTCTCGTGCTGCGGCCGGGCCGTCTCCGCTGGTGATCGTACCTCGGTCGACGAGGGGATTGCCTCTGGACTTTTGAGCAACCTCGTCGGGGGTGGTACAGGAACGGTCGGCATTCATGCTTTTGATCAATGCTCCAAGTTGGATGCCCAGAGTGAGTGTTCGCCATCTTCCACTCGGAAATGGGCTAACAGGTGTAGTCGGTCTTATACTACCTATCCAAGATCTGCTGAACCAGAAGTGCAAGCAGAATGTGGCTTGTTGTCAGAAAAGTGCCCATGACTCGGTACGTATCCTGCATTATCCATTGCTACCTACTAACGCATTTTAGTCCTCATCTGGTATCGCTGCCAGTCTGCCGTGCGTTGTTTTGGGATCCATTCTGTAAGATTATCACAACGAATGCACGAAGCCAGGCTACGTGAAGACAGGCATTCTTTGACCTTATTTGATTAATACGGTCTAATTGTGAACCATTCCTATACAAAACTCGATTTGCGCATGCCTGAGTCTGCCATGTAGTTCACAATATGTAGATCCTCCCCTCGTAGGGCTGTAGTGTATCCAATGTCGAGGTGGGATAGTTGCTGACCAAAAGCTTCATCTGTCCTGCCATGCCGGCTTGAGTGAGTGGCTGAGGTGAGGAGGTGAAGTTCAAGGCAACCAGTGCCCGTTTCGCCTCCCTCGATTTCACAAAGCAAAAGGTCTCGAGATTCTCAAAGTCCACCACCTCAAACGCACCATGGATAAATAAGTCACGGTACTCCTTGCGCAGCCGCAGTACCGTCTTCCAGAACGAAAGGACACTTTCGGGATCTGACTCCTGCTTCTTCACGTTGATATCTCTGTACAGATCGTGAGTACGCATCCACGGTGTTCCCGTCGTGAATCCCGCGTTGGGAGAATCGTCCCACTGCATCGGCAGTCGGGCATGATCTCGCGCCAGAATTCGCAGTCCATCCATGATGCGTTCGGGTCTGCTCGTATCGGTGCCATTTGCCGCCTGGCGCTCGGCTTCTCGATAATATCCCAGCCCTTCAATGTCCTTAAACTCATCGATTGACCAATCCCGCGGCGCATTGATCATCCCGATTTCCTGCCCTTGGTACAAGAACAAGGTTCCGGTCATGGTCACCATCATCAACGCCAGCATCTTAGCGGAGCGTTCTCGGAACCCAGGGTCATCGGATCCGAATCGTGACACAGACCGGCCGTTGTCGTGGTTCTCACAGAAAGCTGTCGTCCACCCGTCCGTCCCCTCGACGAAAGACTGCCACTTGCCAACGATGGCCTTCATCTCGGTGAGCTTCCACTGCTGAAAGATGTACTTGTCTTCCAGGCTGCTGCCCATACCGATATGACCAATGTCCAGATGGAAGACCATGCTCAGCTGCTTCGCAGACGCACCGACGTACTGGAGCACATCTTTCGGGTCGGGCGTATTCGCCAGCTCGCCGACGGTCATCACGTCCCCGTACGGCGCCAGGGCTTCGTCGTACATCTCGCGCAGGAACTCGTGGATGCGCGGGCCATTGCACCACATCTCCACCGCGGGTTGAATGTAGCTCTTCGGGTCGGTGACAGGGGCGTCGGGGAAATCCGTCCGTTTGCTATACTTGTTGACTGTGTCGACGCGGAAGCCATCCACCCCTTTGTCCAGCCAGAACCGAATGGCGCTGTTATAGATGGCTTCTCGCGTGGCCCGGTTGTCCCAGTTTAAATCCGGCTGCTCCTTCGCGTACAAGTGCAGGTAATACTCCTGTGTTTGCTCGTCCCAAGTCCACGTACTCCCGGCGAAATAGCCCCTGTAATTTGTCGGCGGAAGACGATTGCCCTGCTCATCATACCGCGCTGGCCTCCAGAAATACCAGTCGCGTTTCTCGTTGTTTCTGCAGCTGCGACTTTCTTTGAACCAGGCGTGCTCGTCACTGGTGTGGTTCACCACTAAATCCAGGATGAGCTTCATCCCGCGCTGGTGGCACTCGTCAATCAGCTTTTCGACATCCTCAACGGTTCCGTATGCCGGTAGCACTTTTTCATAGTCGGAAATGTCGTAGCCCATGTCGTGCATCGGGGAGTCGTAGTGCGGGGACAGCCATACTACGTCGACTCCCAGTGAATGGAGGTATGGGATCTTAGAGACGAGACCGGGGATATCGCCCCATCCGTCGCCATTGGAATCCTTGAAAGATGCGGGGTATACCTAGCCATGTCAGCTGTGCATGGGATGTACCCGTCAAGGCAGAGTACCTGGTAGACAGTGGCCTCCTTCCACCAGTTGTTGGTCCCTGTTGGGACGGTTATTGTAGCGTGCGGTGACATGCTTCTGATACTCGACTACAATACCACAAACTCATTTTTCCCCCTGAGTTATGTGGCGTTCATCTTCAATTATTTATGTGCGGAGAATGTCTTCGCAATTTGATCACTCCGACTTGCATCCGCATCAACTCCGAATAGACTCCGATCCCGCAATCTTGGGCGTGGGGGATGATTATAGGATATCTCCTACAGGCTGAAAGCTATAAATCTATCTAAAGAAAGCAATGATGCATCGAGCATACATCTATAAAGGGAAAAGCTCAAATGAGTTAACCATGAAGGATGAGCTCGTTCAATCATAGTATGTAGCTGGAGGCAGATATTAAGATAAGCGGTTATCCAGCTAATTTATATCATTATTAGCCCAAGGATTACAGTCAAATAAGTAGATATCATATAATATAATATTTGAATGCCTAGCATGACTTGGACATAATTAAAATCTAAACAGTCTATAATGTTGATAGTTACTTTGTTTACCCCTATAGTCTTGGTAAGTCATGGCAGTTGCGCTGAATTGTATCTATTTCTTAAGCCCAACTGGTGGTTTGGCAATACTATGGATCAGCGTGGGCTTTCGATGCTGCCTGTTTTGCGAGAAATATCAATCTTCGAGTGAGGCCGGCAGTGAAGGAAAAGGGCGCGAAACGCCTGGTGGCTCGGGACTCATGATCAAGGTCAGTAAATATCTCTACTACATTTCCCAGCAGCTGGAGATCACTGCCAAAAGTCGATGCGTTGGGGTCGGTGATCAGATGCCGGAACAGCGACAGGACAGCGGTCAATATGAACTGAGCATGGATCCTCAGATAACATCAGCTCACCACAAGGATAGGGGACAGGTTGCTGATTTGCATCGACCTACCAGAAAGTATGCCAGTTGAGAAAATCGCGTATGCGGTATATATACAGAAGCATGGATCTTGATTCCTGGTAAAAGAGCTCCGCACTAGAGGGCAGGAAGGACCACTCCTGGGGAGAGAGCTGGCTGCAAGCACTAACTGCGCCGTGGATTTTGCCCAGGCAAAAGTAGTACTCCAGGTGCAGGTTCACACCACGTAAGCTTAGATCATGGAATGTGTAATTGCGAGCGTTTTCAGTCGCAAACAAATCAGGCCAGCAGCTATCAGGGAAGCTCGACTTCAGGTCAAGTAGTTCCTGATCTAGTTCGCGAATGTACTGAAGGCGCCTGGCCTCAGGCTGTCCCCGGCCATAGTCAGAATAGAGGAGATGATACACCTTAGATTTGATCAAGGAAAGGCGGATGTCCGAGGGGAACAAAAGCTCTTGAGACGACAAGGCTTTAATAAAGAATTGATGATCTGAAGATGACAGAACGTAGTTGTCGGGCAGCTGCAAGTCGCAGTCGTCGTCTTTCATCAAAGGAGGGTGACCAAAACGGATTGCCATGTCTTTATCGAGACCATAGCAGAGCCAGAATAGAGCGCGCAGATGTCTTCCTTCTGCCTCATGGATGACACAATACCTATTTCCTCCGAGACTATACAACATCCGAACAGCGATGGCTAGCAACGATGCCGCCGAGCTCGCCTGACCAATAGGTAGAATATACATGAACTGTACCATTAGGAAGACACCCCTATAACTTTGTTGTGGAAGGAGCCTACCAGTATAACAACAGTCTCTAAAGTTCTCAGGCCAATACCCTCCATCAAGATTCGGGGCAGCAGCGTCAGCACAGTCTGCATATACGCATCAGGGTCAGCATCGGCAAACGCGGGCTCAAGACGGTGCATTTGCGTGACCATTGCAGTGAGTGCAATTAGGCAAGCCGCGTTGGCAGTCGGAGTTGAGTTAAGCGGGCTGTTCAGAATATTTGAATCGAGTAATTTTTTTACTGCCTGAGTATTGACGACAGGAAAAACGGAGTATAGCCCAGCCTTGGAGAAGTGGTGTACACAGCGTTGTATCAAGTCAATCGGTGGCCATTTTTGGGATATGGTTCTTTTTGATTCTACAGGAGCCTGCAGCTTGAATGATTGCGATAGGTGGTATAAGAGCCGGTCGATATCGAGATGCGAGCCAGTCTGCTGGTGAACAACAACAGAGAATGACGCTCTTTGAGCTGATTGACTCGTTCCTATCCCGCAGTGCGCAATGTGCCATTGGAACATGCCCAGTGCTGTGTCACAATCGTATAGATCTGGTAGATAGTCGGCGGCCAGATTTTGAGGAGGAAAATATTCAGGACATGCTGAATCATTGCTTCTGTCGCTTTGATGCGATTTCGTGCTGCTATTTTGAGCTGCTAGCAAAGCTTCCAGCTCCCGGATTTGCGCTTCGGCTTCGGCAAGCCGTCTGAAGAGATGTGAGCCTTACGGGAAAAAGAAGAGTCCGGGTTTCTTACGTCTTAGTGTCTTTCCTCTGTGGCGGAGGCGAGCTCTGAGTGAAAATACAAGGCACCGATGCAAGACGACAGGTTTCACAGGCCGGCTTAGCATTATCACACCGAATCTGTCAATCGATTGCGGTGAGTGGCTGGTGTCCTTCTGGTACACGAGTGTAGGTCTAGACTAGATGTATCCAGACCACGTACCTTTCTCTGTCGACACAGATCACAAGCAGTCCGTACCCTACCACCCCGTCGAGTGGGAAACGAGCCACTCATCTCTGACCAATTTCAAGCCATGGACTTTCACATGGAGTGCTGTAGGCCGTACACCGGTCCAATAGGTGAAGGTCAAGTGGCTACCACGCCGGATATGCTGAGAAAGCGGAAATCATTAATTTCAGCCCATATAAGAAGTTGAAACGTTGATGAGTCATCGGGAATGGTCTTGCTCCGGAATAACGTGCCTATCAAGGATCACCATTTGGGGCTTCCACAACGGGAAAACACAGTTGCAGATCATGATTCATGAGGGATCTTGGCAGAAAATGCTCATGCAGACACCTAATTGTACCTGATCTACCCGTCACTATTCCCCATCCACCATTACCTTTATCATTCATGCGATTCGTCAGGCTGTATTCCACCCTAGGCTTCTAAGCATATAGCACAAAAGGTAGTACTGCTCTATTTTTGATGACCTATCAAGGATCAAACCTCGATTCATTGGACTTCTGTCAGTCTCAGGCTAAAGTGACTGACGACAGTGATGACGAGTCATTATGCTTCTGGAGCTCAGGTATGGACTCTACTACTTCATCAGGAAAAAGCACTTCTCGATTCAGGAGGGAAGAGAGGTATAAAGTCGCCCTTCGCCGTAGAGGATTGGAAGTCATCAACCACATCTTAAGCAAGCAAATACGGCGTTCTCTCGTCTGTCTCCTGTGTTCCGACAATGCATCCCTCCCAACTTGGAAAGCTGGCTGTTGTAGTCATGGCTGGGCTTGCAATTGCTCATCCTGGTGCTCACGAGCCTAGCTCCTATGCAGACATGACCAAGCGAAACTTTCTCCACAACGCCCGACGAAGCCTGGACCAGTGTGCTGACCACCTGGAGCGACGTGGAGTCCATGCTCGTGCTGAAGCTCGCCTTGCTGCCTTGTTCGACAAGTATAAAAGGCGATCCCTTGCCGTCCGTGACACAGACAAAGTGGTGAATACTTCCCACCATTCCAATTTGGACGTTTCGCCAAACACCCCGGAGACAGAACTCTTCTCCAAGAATCCAGTCTGCATTCTTGCTCCCGAGGGCGAAATTGGACCCTTTTGGGTAAAGGGCGAATTGATCCGGCATGATATTTCTGATGGCCAGGCAGGCATCCCCATCATCATTGATGGACAGTTCATCGACATCAACACCTGCGAGCCCATCCAAGATCTCTACTGGGATGTCTGGAACTGCAATGCCACTGGTGTCTATTCCGGCGTCCAGAGCAGCATGAATGGCAATGGTAACGACGCCTCGAATCTGGACAAGACCTTCTTGCGTGGCATCCAGAAGACCGATGCGGATGGAGTGGCGGGCTTCAAGACTGTATTCCCCGGACATTATTCTGGCCGTGCAACCCATGTTCACGTCGTCGCGCATCTTAATGCAACGCTCCTGCCTAACAACACGTTGACCGGCGGCTACGTCCCTCACATTGGTCAGCTGTTCTTTGACCAGGACTTGATCTACAAAGTCGAGGCTACCTACCCCTACAACACCAGCACTGTGTCCATCACCAAGAATGCAGACGACCACGTTGTCCAAGGCGAGACCGAGGATAGCAACTCGGATCCGTTCTTTGAGTATGCCTATCTGGGTGACTCCATTGAAGATGGCCTTCTCGCTTGGGTCACCCTGGGAGTCAATGTAACGGCCAACCACGACTCGGCTGTTTCATACGCTGCTACCCTTACATTTGATGGTGGTGTCGCAAACGAAGATAGCGCCGGAGGGGTCCAGATTCCCTCTAACTCGGCTGGAGCAATGCCGTCCGCATGATAGCCAGCGAGCGTTATGTTCAACAATATTCTAGCTTTGGGGCAGCGTTTCTCAGAGTTCATGGAATGGAGCTTTCAGAGCGCCTACTTCAGGACCATGATCCTTCTTTGGAACGTCTGCAGATCACCGGCTTCATGCCTATGCTTCACTGTTTTCAACAAACAGTTTTCATCATTCTATGGAGTATACTTGTAACCTACATAGTCTTTCATTCAATCCAGTCACAGTTCTCTACCTGGTACCTTCGTGATTTTGATTCCCCAGGAATTAAGTTCAAGTATGCTACGAATAGTGATGACTGTTTCAGAAACATCGATGTTTAAACAAGCAACCTGAGCTCAACCGCTTAGTGCGGCGGGACACCTTGAACAGTAGCGATGAATCGGCATGACTTGTACATCCTGGCAGCTGCCATAGCCTGTACGGACACTGAGGATAAGCCATTAGGCGCTGTCCTTCTAGGCGCTGAGCATATCATGCGCTCAACGAATGCAGCGGACTTCATGTTCCATCTGACTATAGGCGGTCTGACATTGAAGAGGTTTCATGGCTTTTTCCTTTTCTTTTCTTCTCACGATTTTCTCTCTGTTGAGTAGTTTTATGTCGTTCATGGACTCCTGTGATTTGGGTGACCATTTCAATAAGCAGGGCACCCGTAAGCCGGGGCTTGAATTCTTGCTGGGTTCATCTCTATGAGCCAGAGCTAGCAGTTTTGAATAGATTGTCGTGAGCCAAGAATCAAGATGACAAAAGAATAAGCATGAAATGGACTCTTCACCTGATCGCAGCTTTGTTCCTCCCACCACTGATATGCCTTTCACTATTCTACTTTCAGGCATGATGGCGAAGTGTATGATGACCTGCGGCGAATAGCGCTGCTACGAGTCCAACTATGTAACCCAAGGAATTGCCAAGCATTTTTTTAGATCGCTCCGACGGACAATCAGTGCTTTCCCATTGGACATAATGAGTAAAAGCCACGGCAATTACTTCCCATATTGTACACCCAAGACTGGCGTGTACCGACGCCAATCTAAAAGTCTTGGTGAAGTAGATTCTGCAACAAAAGACGCGGAGATCCGACGGAGAGGTCCCTTAAATCTTCATCAAGATTGCTCCCATGTCGACTTTTCCAATCAACCATGCAGATCGTTATCTTCAGCATTTCCTCAGGGGGTCATGCACTATATTGAGAGTCCACTCCGCAATGCTTACAGATGACTGTTATCATTGCTAAAGTAATGGTCTCGGGCCAGCGATGCGGGGAAATGGGCAGTTGTCTGTTCTTGCAACATCCCATGATGTGTATAGCCCCGGACTGCGTCGGGCCAAGATTGGACAGTTCTATGCTTGATGGTGACCTGAAGCTGATGGGAAATGAAGGATTAGTAGCGCCAGATGCTCTGGTATAAATACTCCAGCTGAAGCTCATAGATCTCTCACCATGAGCACCTCACTCTGGACCTGGTATTCTTCTCCTTCAGATCAACTTCGTCAAAATGCGAGGTCTTCTTCTGGCCGGGGCTCTTGCCCTACCTGCTTCTGTCTTTGCCCATCCTGCTCAGCAGTCTCAAGGACTCCATCGGCGTACTGTCGATTTGAACGCTTTCCGCTTGAAGTCCATGGCAAAGTATGTCAATGCGACAGAGACCAGCGGCGATGCTCCGTCCTCCTTTGCTCCTTTCGTGCAGCAAAGCTACGTGGAGGTCGCGACTCAGCATGTCAAGACAATTGTCCCTGACGCTACTTTCCGCGTTGTTGATGACCACTATGTTGGTGACAATGGTGTCGCCCACGTCCATTTCCGCCAGACAGCCAACGGTCTCGATATCGACAATGCCGATTTCAATGTCAATGTATGCATCGTTCCAAGAAGTGTATGCCTCTCGCTAATTCAGGTGTGCAGGTTGGAAAAGACGGAAAGGTCTTTTCCTATGGCAACTCTTTCTACACCGGCAAGATCCCAAGTTCGACTTCATTGACCAGGCGCGACTTCTCCGACCCTGTGACTGCTCTCAAAGGAACGAAAAATACACTGCAGCTTCCCATCGCTGTGGATAGCGCGTCTTCCCAGCGCGCAGAAGAGAAGGAGTCGTACATTTTCAAGGGGGTCTCCGGAACTGTCTCCGATCCCAAGGCGAAACTGGTATACTTTGCCAAGGCCGATGGAGAGCTCGCCTTGACATGGAGAGTTGAGACGGACATTGATAGCAACTGGCTCTTGACCTACATCGATGCCAAGAGCGGCCAGGAGATCCATGGTGTGGTTGACTATGTCGCTGAAGCGGACTACCAAGTATAGTGAGTATGGCGGAGTCAATTCCAGTCGAGGAAGCATGACTGACATTGATTGCCAGCGCATGGGGAATCAATGATCCAACTGAGGGCTCGCGTACCGTGATCAGCAACCCATGGGACTTGACTGCGTCGGAATTCACCTGGAACAGCGATGGCAGCACAGAGTATACCACTTCTCGCGGCAACAACGGGATTGCCCAATCCAACCCCAGTGGTGGAACAAGCTACCTGAACAACTATCGCCCTAATAGCTCAAGCTTGTCGTTCAAGTACCCTTACTCCACGAGCTCGACGCCTCCATCATCCTACATCGATGCATCGATCATCCAGCTATTCTACACGGCCAATACCTATCATGATCTGCTGTACACCCTGGGCTTCAACGAGAAGGCCGGTAATTTCGAGTACAACACCAATGGGCAAGGCGGGCGTGGAAGCGACTATGTGATTCTCAACGCCCAGGATGGCTCTGGCACCAACAACGCCAACTTTGCGACGCCTCCCGATGGACAGCCAGGCCGCATGCGCATGTATGTCTGGACTGAGTCGACGCCGTACCGGGACGGCTCGTTTGAGGCCGGAATTGTCATTCATGAATATACCCACGGTCGTATGTATAGCCCTTGGCTCATTCTCGAGAATCCTGGTGTCGAGACTGACATCCTTAGTGTCCAACCGACTCACTGGAGGACCTGCCAACTCCAACTGCCTGAATGCCCTCGAGTCGGGCGGCATGGGTGAAGGCTGGGGAGATTTCATGGCCACCGCAATCCGACTCAAGGCCGGTGATACGCGCTCGACTGACTACACCATGGGAGAATGGGCTGCGAACAGGCCCGGCGGGATCCGCGCTTACCCCTACTCGACCTCGTTGAGTACCAATCCTCTCACATACACCAGCCTGAACTCCCTGAACGAGGTACATGCCATCGGTACAGCCTGGACGACAATGCTGTACGAGATGATGTGGAATTTGATTGATAAATATGGCAAAAATGATACGCCGAAGCCCACGTTCCGCGACGGTGTGCCGACAGATGGCAAGTACCTCGCCATGAAATTGGTCATTGATGGCATGGCTTTGTAAGTCTTGACCTTTGGGATCCTGTTCGAGGGTCAATCATGTCACTAATCACGATACAGGCAACCGTGCAATCCCAACTTCGTCCAAGCCCGTGATGCCATCCTTGATGCTGACACTGCTCTCACTGGTGGTGCCAACCAGTGTGAGATCTGGAAAGCATTCGCCAAGCGAGGTTTGGGTTCTGGTGCCAAGTACAGCTCAAGGAGTCGGGTTGGAAGCACTCAGGTTCCCAGTGGTGTTTGTTGAGTAAGAAAATAGTCTTTGTGCCATGCCATGCAGAGCAATAAGGGGTAGTCTTGGCAATGTTACGTTGTATCGCCGGTTAAATTGCCTAAGTCCCAAGTGTTATGCACCCCATAAGGCCGTAATGGAGGGGAAACGGGGGAACCTCCAAAGCGCGCCATGGACAAGACACCATGCACCATTCCTAGGTAGTTTGCTGGTATAATAACTCCGTACCTGTCATCATTTCAGGACTGGAAATGAGCATGTCAGGATGGACCAATTGATTCTGGGGGGTTTATAGCCAAGGAAATAGCCGAGCACAGACCCAACAAGGTGTCTCGAACACTGCCAATTACTGGCAGGATCAGGATTAACGGTTATCCCAAAAAGGTTTACGGCAGGGACCATTCTAAGACCATTTGATGTTCGATGATGGGTTCATCTACCCTGCCAGGCTACTACTGTTGGTTCATTCCCGAGGGATTGTAGAGCAATTCCAAGCAATTGAGTACTTAATCCTCGTGGGCCCCGTTTCCATCTTCCAACTGGCAAAGCTTCTGTCCAACTACTAGTCATTCTTTCATTCATTCATTCATTGCTTTGCATTGTCACCAGTCACTCTTTGGAAGTTCCGTTCAATATAATACTTTAAAAGAAGCTTCTCTTTCCTATCTGCCATTTTGTTCCGATAGTGGACTCCACAATCTCGTCTCCGCGAATAAAAGCCAACCTAAGCAAAAGAATACGAGAATCAACATGATGCGCTCCGTGATTCCCCTGATCGTCTCGCTCGGTTCGTTGGCAGCTGCCATCAACATCACCAGTCCCGCTGCCAACTCGACCTACGCAGCCGGGTCCACCGTCACCGTCGAGTGGACCAGCGTTGATACCGATCCCACCAACTTCAGTCTCTATCTCTGGAACTTTGTCTCCTGGCCACCAACTTATGTTCCGCTGGCTGTGGACATCCCTACGTCGGATCTGTCCTACCCTGTCCAGATCCCCTGCGACACCAACCCCGAATGGGGCTACCAGATCAGCGGCATCAACGGCACCAACGTCTACATCATCTACGCGCAGGGTGACAAGTTCACTGTCTCCGAACCCGTCAACGGCACCGCCTGTGTCGACCCTGCTCCTTTGCCGACGGCTTCCACCTGCCCCAGCGCTGCGGCGTCTACCGTTTATGTCACGGTGAGCCCTACCGGTTCCAGCTCCCGTCTTTTCCATCATTCCTCCCACGTCCTTCCTGCTCCTTCACCCAGCACCACCAGCACTTCCACCTCCAAATATGTGAAGCCCGGAATCGTGCCTAAGACTATTGGTTGGTGTTCAGACTATTCCCACCCTGTGACCTTGGACAAGGTTCCCACCCCGACTCCGTCCGTGGCCAACAATGGAAATGGAAATGGATCCGATGCTTCGCCGGTGGTCACCGCGGCACCTGGCCAGGTCACCGGTGCTCGTGGCCCCCGCGTGAAGACCATCACCACTACTGTGAGCGTGGCAGCTTGTCCGAACGTGGATGCGATTTGATGAGGGTGGAAGTTTCTTCAACGGAGCAGTTCAGACTCAATTTCTTCATGCCCATGTACTTTCTTCCAGTATCTATACTTCTGAGTACCCATTGTAGGGGAATATATTTTATGTAACAATAGCTAGGCTATCCTCACTATACCTAGATTCTGATCTGCCTAGCATATATTTCATGTCTCTGCATATCGAAAGAAGATATGGAGTGATTCTTTTCTCAGTATGATAGATTGCTAGCTAGTCAAAGGTGAACAATTATGGATTTGTCCCGAATGAAGGCTTGCCGAGGGTGTCATACTTAAGAAGACTGGGGTACGACCTAGGATAAACGAAGAAGTGAATGAAATCAGTCACCAAACATTCCTTTGGACATTCTGCTAGAGTCTTGGACTCTTGTAATAGATATATGAATAACCAAGACAAAACAAGAACTTGGGCCAAGAAATCCACTCCCTCATATCTTCTGGTCTAAATATGGCTGGTCCCTCGCCGATCGACGCCAGATGTGACATTGCCCGGCTATTTTTGGGATACGAAGACTGCCCTGACAGTCAATGTGCAGGAACACGAACGCTAAGCTTCGTATTATGGTTGCATCCGAGATCAGCCATCCCGACCACTCCAGAAATGGTCAAGCCGGGACATCAGTCGATATCTTTCACGAGATGCATACGAGATTGGACCCTCGATCTTGCAGTTGGGGCCAAAAAACCCCCAAGAGGCCCTCATTCTGCGAGCCATTGCTCTCGTATACAGACCTGGGCTGTTTGAAGTAATTTCCGAGGCAGAACCGCAGCGAATCTCATTTGTCCTTACCCTCTTTTTACACGAGGACATTGATGATCGCCGTACTCATGACGGAGTATGGGAACATTACTGGCTCTCAGGGAGAGGACAAGGGCAGACTTGAGGTTTTGATGATCTCAAAGATCATGCAAAGGTGAGCATGGATCGCTCCAGGTCCGCTGTATAAAAGACGTCTGCACCCTCGAGTTTGGGTCATTCCCATCAGCATCAACATCTTCAGTCTTTCAAGATCAAGGCAATTACTAAAACCACCTGATCCTCAACACCTCTTTCAACATCAAAAGTCGTCATGTTGTACCTTCCTCTCGTTGCCCTCTCCTTTGCTGCCACCGTTCCTCTGGTGAGCGCATACCCCATCACTGGCGATGGTGTCAACTGCCGCTCTGGTCCTGGCACCAACCATGCCGTGGTCAAGTCTTACCCCAAGGGCCATGAGATCTCCATTGTCTGCCAGGCTGCCGGCACCAACGTCAAGGGAGATGAGCTCTGGGACAAGACGTCCGACGGCTGCTATGTCGCCGATTACTACGTGAAGACCGGTACCACTGGCTATGTCACCAAGCACTGCGATGGCGGCAGTGATGGTGGCAGCGGCGGCGGCAGCGGCAATCTTCCCGGTCTCACTGCCACTCAGTCCTCTCACGCTCATGCAATCATCGGTGAAGCAAAGAAGGAAGGCCTGGGTCGTCAAGGCTGTCTGGCTGGTATTGCAACTGGCTTGGTCGAGGTGAGTACCTATTCCTCTTCATTGCATCGGCAATTATGATCATTGTACTGATGGTGAGCTATTATAGTCCAATCTTTTGATCTATGCCAATAGCAAGGTACCCGAGTCGCTCAAATACCACCATGATGCCGTCGGCCACGACTACGACAGCGTGGGCATCTTCCAGCAACGTGCTGTCTACTACCCCAACATCGCTGCTGACATGGACCCTGCACGCTCTGCGGCTCAGTTCTTTGCCAAGATGAAGAATATCAGCGGCTGGAAGACGATGGATGTCGGCAAGCTTTGCCAGAAGGTGCAGGTCTCCGCCTACCCCGATCGGTATGCGCAACGTGTGCCTGCTGCTGAGAAGATCTGCGCTGCTGGTGGACTGTAGACAATGCATGATACTTTGCACTTCTTTCAATTCTGTTTCTCAATGGATGTGAGCAACAGCGCATAGAGAAGACCACTAGACCGGTCGAGTCTTGTTTTGGGTTGTCTTCATCTACCTTACCATTCCACATCATCGCCTTTGGTTGGATCATGTATATTTGACTCTTATTCTATATTTCGTCTTCTATCTCGATTTTCACACTCTTCATTTGTCGACAGCAATTTGATCCTTGCTTCAATGAGAACCCGCGCTTACTGTATAGCTGACCTTAGACTTGCCAGCCTTCCTCGTAATCTTCCTCACTGTAGTCGGCCCACATAAGTCAGTCGTATCGACATGAGTCCCTCCACAGGGATACACTTCGGCTCCTACGACGTTGACAACGCGGAACTTCTCGCCGGGAGCGACGAGACTGCGATCGGGCAGCAATCGCTCCAGTCCTCGTTTTCGAAAATCCTCCTCATCCCACCATTCCACCTCGACAGGCAGCTTGGCCGCTACAAACTCATTCACTTTCTGCTGGATCGGGTCCTTCCATTTCCCCTCGATGACGCCCTGGAACTCGCACGCCGCCGAGTCAGGGAAATGCGAGGCCTTGAGTTCCTCGAAGTCCTCCACCTCCTTTTCCAAAAGGTGCCGGACCGCGGCGCCGAGGACATGGCCCGCCGTGTGCAGGCGCGAGTACAACAGACGCTTATCAGTGTCGATCGCCTGTTCGACCGTGTCGCCCTCGGAGAAGACGGTGGATGCTGTGGTGAACCGACCAAAGTGGAGGACTTGTCCCTCCCGCACTGCGTCCATGCGGACGGCTGCGACCGTGAACGCAGCCCCCGAGGCGCTGGTCATGGTGCCCTCATCCGACGGCTGGCCGCCGCCCTGGGGATGGAAAATGGTCTGATCTGTGACGACAACGTGATCTGCATCGGTGCCTTGTTTGAAGAGCTGCCGGTTCGATTCTTCCAAGGCCGGGAAAGGGTGGATTGCCCTCACGATGGTTTGAAGATTGTGGAGCTTGGCATTGTGCTGGAAGGCCAGAAAAGTGCGAACGGTCGAGGTCATATCAATGAAAGTAGATTTCCTAGTGAATTTAAGACTTAGAATCAGATAGTACAAATGAGAGCTCCTTAAGGTACTATTGAAGTGAAGAGCTGCTCTTCGTTCTTTTTCCTTCGCCCGTCTTCTCTGCGAATCTCCCCTCAGCGCAGTCTGAGTCACCTCACCCAACGGGGAATAGCTTATTTCCTGTCAGAATGACGATTATTCCGAAGGACAAGGCATGAAGATTCGATCTGTGGATCATTATAGCGCTTTAACCACATAGTAAAGCAAAACCGGCGCTTTTAAGTAATTTCAAGATGCAGACCCCATTCTGACCGTAAAAGGGCCGACCGTCAACAACGCGACGGAAACGTCGAGCGAGCAGTGAACAGAATCAAATCAAACAAGATGCAGTTGCAGTCTGAGCCAAAGACTTGGGATATGGCTAAATGTACTTGAGCTGTCGCATAGAGCGCAGCATCATAAACACACCATACAAAGTGGCGTAGATGCCTCCTCCGGCTGTGGCCCAGGCAGGTGCCTGCAAACGCAAGGACGAGAGGGGAATGGGGCCTGGCGTTTTGTAGGTATCCGACCGGACGATGTGCTTGCGCTTTTGACTGGTGTCTGGAAGACAAGTTGTTTGCATCCTGGTTAACCCAGTTGCTGTTGACCTTCACCATCTCGCAAGTGGCATACCTGGGGTCTGAAGCCTCTGCTTTAGACTACTAAAGAGAGGCCTCGAACGACCGACAATTGCTTGGTACATGGTTCGTGGTAGATCTCAATCGGAGGCAATATCTTGTCAGTATTGTGAAGTAGGTTGGATATTGTACATTGATTGTACATTGAAATCAGTCGACACCAAGATATTATTATAAGCGCCGAAAACCAGCGACGATAGGACAAAGGTCTCAGTACAAAAAGAGTTCCGGGGGCGACTTGAGGACGATCAAGCAGTCATAAGACCCAGCATTTAGTGTTGTGGCGAACCATCATGACATCCCCGGATTTGAGAAAATGCAAAAGAATCCACCATCATACCAAGGTACAATGCTGTCAGGGAGAAATAAACAGCCAGTCAGTGGTTGGGAGAGTCGCTGCTCTCATCGACTATCCAATCGCTTTTCACAATTCCTCAGCCACATTCAGGGTATTGATATTGACTTGACAGAGCCTAGATCAACAGATGTCTGTCGATTCAAGCTTCTCAAGCCAGAGTCATCAACAAGATTGTGAGCATCTGAACGAGTGCGTCTCAGGGATTGAGCTCCGACGAGCGTGACTCGAGCGCCGTGTTGTGTTGCCGATCAGACTAATAATGCTAGATACTTCCTACTAGTAACTAAAAACTATATAGTAATAGCTTTATTTCCCATCATTAATCCTACCGACATGTAGAAGTGTACCCAGTTACTTTCACTGTTAGGTGTAGATACTCTGTTTTATAGAAGGAAGCGTGCTAGTTAGGGACCTTGGACTAGTCGATGGCCAGATCAGGGGATATGTGGGCAAACAGGAAAATAAGTATCTTCCTATAGGGGTCTCAAGGTGAACCTACCTCTGTGATTTGATTGACAGACAATCCAGGTTCCACCATTACTCCATCTCTCAAGAAATCAAGCGGCATCCAGACAAGATGACCTTTGATCTCATCTAACTTCTCCCTAACGATGCGGGCGGGCAAGAACGGGTCTTGCAGATGGTCCTGCTTGACAGTTTTCCAGGCGCAAACAGATTAAAATCCTCAAAGGTCTTGATATTATTGTCCGGCACAGCATGGAAGAGAAATCGAAAGATTTCTGTGTATGTGGTGGCCTGTCTCGTCTATGTGTCCCACAGCTCGTCACTCAGTGGATCAGTCACAAAGTCATTCTCTGGCCCCTTGATATTGTCGTCCGTACAATCCCACTGACAGTCTCCCGGGGGTTGGGCGCCTGGGTCATTACTTGCATTGATATTCTGGGGTGGTAGCAAACCGAGGTGTTTGCGCCATATTTTGCGTCGTAATGTCGCAGCTAGCTGTGATGCTTTGTAGGGTTTGCCGTGCATAGTACTGTCAATCATGTTGCTGTCCTCCATGACAACAGCCAGCTCACTATCATGGTACCCAAGTTGCGACAGTTGAAGGTATTACCTCTGAGTGAAGAAAAGTTTAGCGCACCAGGCACATACCCTATCATTAATATTTGCACTGCCGCAAATAATAGTCCTGTCATCTGCAATCAATAACTTTCCATGGATGTACAGCTCCTCCTGCACAAAGTTTTCCTTCTTGCTTTCCAGGTCACCCTCCCAGGGCTCCTTGGAGACTTTTCGACCACTGAGCATGGTGTCTTCGGATATTAAGGCATGGCTTTTGGTTCTGTTACCTGCACCTATCTCGTCTTACTCTGCTTTGAATTTGGTAGTTGGCTGATCATAGATATTGCGGGGATCTCTAGACGATCCTTGGATATGTGCGTACCAGTTCCATGGTTTTCTGGACAGCCAGTTGACTCGGCTGCATACGGACGCCAGGTGCTCTCTCATGTTATGGCATGCTGTAAAGCTCAGCCAATATAGTAATGGCGGGCCTATTGGATTTACAGCTTACATGATGTCCAAGATAATCTCACCTGTTGACTGGGAAGGAAATCCAAGAATGGGGATTACTCAAGCAATTATTCGGATGGAATATGACTTAACGAGGGCAAGTCATAATTCTGGGCAGTCAGCAGAGTTTCAATGAATGCCTGGGAATGCATATAGTCATTCTATTTCCACTGGACAACATGTCCAACCCACTCTTTGCTCAGTGTATCTTATAAATAAGACGGATGCAGATAACTGACTCGATCGGGATAGCCTTGCATATAGGGTCCTAATGGGCCAGAGGGGTCCAATCTAATGATGTGGGCATATTCCATGGTTCTAGAGCCTTGTCCTTTCCCACCTCCAGTCACCCCCATCTGTGGAACATACTCAGGGAGATCTGAACATCACTCTAGTTTCCTCTCACCTTGCAGTTTTGAAAGAAACACAGTATTTCTGCCATATTCCACTGCGCTACTGATCTTTAACTCAAAGATCCTACTACCTGTACGTGTTGAGGTATAAGTATCTCTTGGCGGCCAGCTGTGATATAAATTCCCTTATCAACTCTGTTTATTGTAAATACTGTTGTCCCCAGAATGTTCTTCTAAGTAAAATCCTTCTGATCAGTCTCAAAATCTATCATTATCATCAGAATGCCTGAACCTGCTCCGCCTCAACCTGTACAGCCTGAGCGGGCTCCGCAAGACTCTGCCAGGTATGTGTCTCTGTTCCTTTCATGATTCCAGATCCTTTGCATCTGATGCCAGAAATTGCGGAATATTCTTTTTTTTAATCCGTCAATCACTAATAAACTATGTTCAGTCACGTCTGCAAACTCATCTTGGCGGTGTTTCTGCCAGTACTCGCAGTCTTTCTACACAGAGGATGCGACAAAGATCTCTGTATTAATTTCTGTTTAACCATCTTGGGCTGGTTTCCTGGTGTAGTCCATGCAATGTATGTGCCGATGTACCTCTCAA
This sequence comes from Aspergillus thermomutatus, assembly GCF_002237265.1. NCBI lineage: Eukaryota > Fungi > Ascomycota > Eurotiomycetes > Eurotiales > Aspergillaceae > Aspergillus > Aspergillus thermomutatus. The sequence continues at coordinate 69,843 of NW_020798087.1, read as the reverse complement.
TGACTGTCTGAAGAATAATGCTAAGGGAAGATTAGGTATGTCATACTCAACAAACCTGCTGTTTGATAATATACTATTCAAATAACATGAATCTAGTCAGTACTGTTTGCTATTCTTTGCAAGCCTGGGAACTAATCTATTTGTGTTTTCAAAATTGATTATGTTCCGCTACTCTGTCATCGTCTTGTATCCCATGAGGTCCTCCAGAAAAGCTGGATAGGCTGGTGAGCTGGTCCAGGGGAAGTCACTTTTTTTAATATCCAGCAAGTTAGTTCCATCATAATGAATGAATCATTGTTCGTTTTACGAAGATTGTATTAAGCAAAGGAGAGACACCTTACCCCATAGATGGTGGATCATGTGGGATGATCCTCAGCGCCATATCATAATTAGTATACTATGCAAGAAATACTTCATAGAGCTCTAAGGAGCAGGTCAAGCCATGCTAATATTGAATTCCCCTCTTTTTACTAGATAAGGAATTGTCAGATGAGATGGAAATTACTAGTGGAGTTTAAAGGTCTCCAATGTCATAACAATACACCATATATTCTCAAATACACCTCATTCTTAAGCTGCAGCTGGAAGAACCCAGGTAGTCACAGATTGACTAGGAATATTCCCGCTCCACTTCTCGCCGCTCTGAGTAGTGACAGTCACGTAGACATCGTTGCTAAAAGTGTTCTCAATGACTACTGTGCGGGTTCCATCGGGGTTCAGCGAAGCCACTGACTGCACACCTCCACTGCCAGAATATGTGTAGCTCCCACTGCCATTGAGCACGATTGCCCCAGGCGGCATGAACTTGCTAAATTGTGCCATCATGTAGTATGCGGTGTTGAGTGTGTAGCCACCGTTGTTAATGGTCACTAAGCCTTGACATGTCGCGCAGCCGCCAGTGGACAGGTGTGGACCATCCTGGGCGTTGGTCCCCAGAGTCCATGCTGCAACTCCCGAGGCCCAGTTCTGCAGGGGACCCATGGTGAAGTCAGCCGCCTGATGCCATGAGCCAGATGCGGGAGTCCAGCACTCAGTCATGTATTGCTTAACTCCAGGGTTCGTGTTGTGGAACTGGCTTAGCACGGTCCAGTCGACGTTTGGAGCGTAGCAGTGCCAGGCGACCGACTTGACGTACTGACCGGCCTGGTTAATGACGGTCTGAGGATAGGATGTGACATCTGCGATTTGTGAGCTTCTTTCGCTGTCATACCAATGATAACCCCGTACCTGTGTTGTGGTCATAAGCCCAGATCTCGGTATCTAGTCCGGCTTGGGCGAGAGCTGGACCGATGTAGTTTTGAATCAGCTGTGCCGACTCCCAGTCATAGACATACATGGTGGGATAACCGGCCGAGCTAAACAACGGCTCGTTCTGGATGGTAATCGCATCGACGTGGGCACCGAGATTCTTATAGGCTTGAATGTACTTGACAAAGTACTGCGCAAATTGACTGGAATAGCCCGTACTACCGGTTCCACCGCTAGTCAGGTATCCATCGTTCAAGTTGTTGTTGTTCGTATTGCCATCGATGACCCCGTTCAGCTTCATCCACCCGGGTGCGCTCCAGGGAGAGCCGAGGATCTTTAGATTGGGCTGCAGAGACTTCATTGTTGCGAGCATCTTGGCCATTGCCGTTCCTCGGTCGCCCAGATTGAATCCCGACAGCGACGGATCCGCATTGCCCCCATTGTCATCGTACGTGTAGGCTGGATCACCGGACAGATCGGAGGCCCCAATGGTATGTCGCATCAAAGCGAAGTTTGCGCCGGCCGGCGTCATCAATTCATTGAGCAGGTTCTGTAACACGGAGGCAGACAAAGTGTTGAACGAGGTGACCGTGGCATCGGTGACAGCAGCACCAAACCCAACAATAGTTTGTTTGTGACCGGACGAGGTGTCGTCAACGGTCAATTGCCAGGTCGATTCAGAGCCTGGGGTTCCTGCTCCTTTGACCGGAGCTGCTATGGAGGAGAGCTTGTAGTTGCCGGCGGAGTTGGAACAGTATGCAGACGCAGACGCGGCTCGTTTTTCTGGTGAGGCATGGCTCAGGGCTGTCAAGCCAAGCAGAGCGCCAATGGATATGCGCATTTTCAACGAGAAATGTTAGATTGTCTTGCTCTTGGATATTGCTTGGTGTCTCTAGGATGATCAGCGGACAGGCGCATTCAAGACTTTATACCTGCAGTCGAATTCCTAGGCTGGTATTAATTCAGGTCTTGATTTTGGCAAGAATTAAGCCATAATCTCCCTTCCAGTGCATTATTGGCCACTACAATCCAGGTACATCTCTAGAAGCAGGACAAGCATTTCCCCGCTGGGGTACACCGACCATGAAGAATACCACCCACGGAATCAGGATACCACAGTATCATGGACTAATGCAAGCCTCAAACGTCTCAGAAACAAGTTCACTAATCAGTATGGCATTGATCTCCAGCCCCTAAACCAATCCCGTCAGCCTCAAATCCCGGACTTCACCATGACTCGACTTAGCCCTGTTACCTCGGACGGACCTTCGACTTAACAAGGCAAAGCCTGCCCCTGTAAGTAAGCACTATGATCAGCTTTTTAATTAAGGGTGTCATTCTCAGCGGCATGAATATATGCAGGCAGACCTCAGAGACATCCTTATAGTATACACTTGACAATGCCGTTGAAACCCCTGAACAAGATCTCTAGCTCAATCATAAGCCTCTACGCCAGCAGCCGGTGCCCCACAGGAGATGAAACTCCCCGCATCTACAAGACTAGGTACACCGTCTTGTCTTCATCAAAGAGACCAATTTCCTTAAAGGGTAATTAATGCAGAAGTAACTCCATCCCAGATCATCCAAATCTTTGAGAGAAGACACATAGTTTCATGTACATTGCCCTTTTAATATCAGTGAGGACCTTGCTCCCATATATGGTTGTCTCATCGACGGAGGGAGTTAGAAGCAGATGGAAGGGAAGGATGTTCATAATCATGCCTCAGGCACGCCGTCTCTTCGAAAGCTGACTTCCCAATATGGTTAGCTCCTCATTCTGCCGTGCCCCTCCGATGTGTTGCGTCAATCAACCATCGTCAAGTCGTCAAGTCATCAAGTCATCGAAAACAGACTCACTCGTCCTCAATTAACTGCCAGAAAGCCAGCTAACAATCAATCTGCACAATGGCATCCATTCTACCCCGTACCAGCTTGCGAGCCCTTTCTGCTCTTCCCAAAGCTAGCCCCGTTTCCAGACTGGCTTTCTCCCGCCAGCTTCCCCGCGCCCAGCCGCTCGTGCAGCCCTTCGGTCGCAGATTCCTTGCGACTGTTCCCCAAGAACAGCCTCGCCTGCGTCTTGGTTCTACTGGTAACCTATTCTCCAGTGTCCTTCGGCTGCAAACATCCTGCTAATATCTATTATCTTTCTGTAGCTCCGAACTTCAAGGCTCAGACCACCCACGGCGAAATTGATTTCCACGAGTTCATCGGAGACAACTGGGCTATTCTCTTCTCTCATCCCGCCGACTTCACCCCGGTATGCACGACCGAACTCGGTGCCTTTGCCAAGTTGAAGGGTGAATTTGACCAGAGGGGTGTCAAGATGATCGGTCTGGTGGGTTGTTCTCTAAATTGCAGCAGGTTACCATACTCATTGATCATCTATAGAGTGCGGACGATCTCAGCTCTCACGGTGACTGGGTCAAGGATATCAACGAGGTCGCATCGACTAACGTGCAGTTTCCCATCATTGCCGATCCCGAGCGCAAGGTCGCGTTCCTCTATGACATGATTGATCAACGTGACCTGGACAACATCGCCGAGAAGGGCATTCCTTTCACCATCCGTGCGGTTTTCATCATCGACCCAGCCAAGAAGATCCGTCTGACAATGCTGTACCCTGCTTCCACCGGCCGTAACTCCGCCGAGGTCCTGCGCGTGATTGATGCTCTGCAGGCGGCAGACAAGAAGGGCATTGCCACTCCCATCGACTGGACCGTTGGCGAGGATGTCATTGTTCCGCCGTCCGTCTCGACCGAGGACGCTAAGAAGAAGTTTGGCAACGTGCGGGAGATCAAGCCCTACCTGCGCTACACCAAGTTCTAGGTGGCCTCTGACTCATTTTCGGTCGATACGGGAGATCCAATAGATTTGTAACAACAATAAAATTTCCATTATATGCAGCATTGATGTCCAAGTAGCCTTGCTTTGAGCCCTGCTTCACCTCCCACAGCCACTTTGATGATCAGTCTATACACGTCAGCGCACCACTTGCTCATTTTAGTGACACTGGTGATAGGCTATTTTTCCAGCACACATTGAGTAACAACGGCCTTCAAGAACTGTAAATTGGATTGATTGGGCCAAGACTCATGTCGCTGGTCCATAGCAACAAGCACAAGGCGACATGGCTGGTCCATTTGAAAGCCAACTTCTGGCCTTTTCAGGAAGAAATGGCACAAACCGTTTCCGGGCCGCAAACGGGCCGACCGTCGCACAGCAGATGGCATCCGCAGGGGTAACAAACGGTTATAAGGCAGAGTCTTCAGCAGACGGAAGACTCAGTGTTCTGGCAGTCCCTATGGGCCATCTAGTAGCTTGAGGTTCGATTAAGCTGAGATGCCTGAAGCGTATAGCAACAGTTCGGTACACATATACCGTATACTTGAGCAAACCAGGCACATACGTCTCGAGGACTTATCAAGTAAGACGGTTCCAGCTTGTTATCCTGGGGTAGGTGAGAGCAACGCTGAAAAAGCTCGAGAAGCAAATATTGCGTCCGCTATCGGGCCACTCTCCCAAATCAGAAACGTGAGCGAGGTTTTGCATGACCTGGGCCACGTCCGAGAATCCAGTGCGCTAGCTGATGTGCTTCGCATGTGCAAGCAACCGCATGACCTCGGAGGGTTGGGTCTGGACGATGAGAGCGACGTGACAGCGCAGCAAGAATCAGAAATTCTGTTCCTCGTGTCTGCCTGGCTGGAAGCGCTAAATTCAGCGGATCGGTCCAGATCGATGCCTGCTCCGCTGCCATCAAGGCCTCCAGGTCGGCGTGGGATGACTCTGAGCGAGAAAATCTTTGCGTTGCACGACGTTGCTCATAGGGGCTGGGTGGCCCCAGGAGATTTGATTCGGGTCGATGTCGATTGGGTGATTGCGTCGGAGGCATCATGGGCCGTGAGGATTCACCATATCATGATCTCTTTCTCCGCCGCTAAGCCAGTTCATCAGGGCATGGAGACTACGTACAACAACCTAGGCAAGCCTGGGATTCATCGCAACGATCGTTTCTGGCTTGCCGGTGATCATGTCGTAGATCCCCGGATCAGAGACGTTCCGAAAGTTCGCGCGCTGATCCATGCAAGTGAGAGGGCAAAGCGAGTGTTCAAAATGACCGAGTACCAGGGAATGAACGTTGGTCAAGGATAATCCTCAACTCCAGGGAGAAGCTAACATGGTTTAGTATACTATCCTCCACACCGAGTTCTACAGGGAGCGAGCGCAACCTGGCATGCTGATCATTGGCTCCGACTCACATACGTGCTCCTCTGGTGCATTGGGTTGTCTGGCAATTGGACTCGGGGCAGCAGATGTGACTCTGCCCTTAGTAACAGGAGAAACGTGGTTCAAGGTTCCCGAGTCCATCAATATCCGCCTCTTGGGTGTACCTAAGCCTGGAATCGGTGGAAAAGATGTTATACTATACATTTTGCAGCAGTTGAAGAGGAATACTGTCGCTTCTGATAGGATCGTCGAGTTCTCTGGTGCCGGTGCGCAGTATTTGTCTGCTGATGCTCGGTTTGCTATTTGCAACATGACCGCGGTATGTCAATGCAGCTTCAAGCCGTTATGCTTTGCTTATTGAAAAAGGAACTCGGTGGTATCACCGGGGTATTCGGGCCTGATCAAATCACGCGCGACTTCGTGGCCAAAAGACACTTACAGCGACACAAAAATCTCACCACGTACTTCCGACCCGACAACGATGCGCAGTACGCCGCAGAACTCGACATTGATCTCGGAAATGTCCAGTCATTCTTTGCTCGATACCCCAGACCAGATGATGTGGTCCCTGTCTCGGATTATGAACGAATGCGATTGGACGGTTGCTTTATTGGAGCTTGCACCACAACCGAGGAGGACCTCATCCTTGCTGCTCTTGTGCTGGAGCAAGGGCTGAAGAAAGGTTATCTGCCGGTTAAGCACGGCAAGAGGAAAATGGTCCCGGGCTCATTGCCGATCCTGCGCAAACTACGCGAATTGTGCCTCACCGACATCTACGAAGCGGCGGGTTTCGAGATTGGGGTACCAGGCTGCAGCTATTGCGTTGGGATGTCGGCGGATCAGGCAGCTCCAGGAGAAGTCTGGCTCTCATCCCAGAACCGGAACTTTGAGAATCGCATGGGCAAAGGTTCGTATGTGTGGCGCTTAACAGCATTCTTTAGCTGAATATGGCAATGCAGGGTCAATAGGGCATCTAGGCTCTGCCGCAACTGTCGCTGCATCATCATTCGAAATGAAATTGGCCGATCCTCATGACTTGCTTTGTGAGATCGATTGGGAACGATGGATATCCTTCCACGGGACTTCCGAACTGACAGCGAAGACGGGCGCGGCTTCTCATCTGACCTATGTTGAGCCAAGCGGCTCTCGTGCTCTCTCTCAGGAGAGAACTGAATCACGTATTTTCTCCGGATACACGCAAGAACCTTCCCTTCCTAAAACCCTAAGTGGCAAGGTCCAGCTGCTAGGGGATTTCATCGACACAGACGCGGTACGCTCAAACAACTACACGTGTTCTTGTGCTGGGCTAACTTAACTGAAAATATCCATAGCTGGCACCGGCTGAATTCTTGGTCGACATGAAATCCAATGAGCAGAGTGGTCACCATTGCCTGCAATACACCCATCCCCAGTTCCGTCAACGAGCCAAAGAAGGTTTCAACATCGTTGTGGCTGGTCAAGCCTTTGGCTGTGGATCATCACGCGAACAGGCCGTCATGGCATTGCTTGGTATGGGGTTATACTCTCACACATATCTCCTGCTAATGAGCGTTCTCCAAGGTTGCGGTATCAAATGTGTGGTTGCGAAATCCTTCGCCTTTATCTTTCAACGGAACATGCCGAATCTCGGTCTCTTGGGCATTACCATGCCCGATGAGTCGTTCTACGCCGCCACCAAGGATGGCTCCGATATATCGATTGACCTCCAGGCGCGCGTCATTGAGGCTGATGGACTCAGATTTGGATTTCAGTTGAGTCAGATGGAACAGGAACTGTTCCGCCACGGTGGCATTACTTCTGCTTTTCGAAGATTCGGTAACAGACTGTTCGAGGAGCTCACAGCGGCAAAGAACGTTGGGGCAAGTCAGGAGGAGAAAGTTTGTCATCCACCTAGCGCGCTGCAATGGTGATGATGACTGTCTTGAATATCTGGGCTGTGGTGACCTACGCTTTGATATGGCTCCCTGTCTGTGACATAGATTCTTTACGTGTCTTCTCAGCTAGCGACCAACTCTTTACTTCTACACTGTATGCTAGTAGAACCAGTATGTCTTCCGAGGTGCCAAGTGTTGCTGAACTTGCTTTTTGCTAATGTATCACCACTGATGTATCTCTCATCCATAAGTGTTGCCAGTCAAGTAGTACCCTACCCTGTAAATGCTGATGCCTGATGCAATAATCATTGTGCGTTGAGCTCCGGGGTTGTTGCATGTCGCTTGACTTCGAGTCCATGGCACAACTCACCAGTTGCTGATTCAGGCAGCACTATGCCGAGAGATCGTAGGGCAGTGAGCCACAGCAGTCACTAGGTAGTACACTTTAATATCTCCTGCCAGACATTACCCTTGATATGAATCCTGCAATATCAGAATGCCACCCTAAACTCTGATGGAAAGACTGCGCAAAGGTATCTTTTTCCTGAAGCTCTTGAGGGATTCGGAGAATGAATATGAAGTATGTTCCCATATAGTGGATCTTCAGACATGAACCGTCAAAGTAAATGAAGTTCCTCCTGAGTTCTTCTCGCTGACAATTTCTCCCACGTGTTTTCGGTGCATTTTGCCCCTTGTCTCGCCCATCTTATATATTTGAACCTGTCTACAGCCCTAAGAGCAGCTAAGACAGTGCATTGGAACCTGAAAGTATCTATTCCTTTCCCATTTCTGTTATCGAGGGATAGCATTCAAGAGGAGGGCGGGAAGCATGGGTATTGCCGCCCAATACACTGGACACTATTCATGATATGACTTTCTTGAGCTTCTCCTTCGTCAGGATTGAATCTCTTGCTGAGTTCAAGAGTTGTTCTCCACTAACTCTGTGGGTCGTTCCAAAGACCACTCGGTGAAATGATCCTGAGTTGTTGTCGGGTATCGGATCTGTTCAGCCAATCAACAGTCGTCGATGACATCCTTTGTAGAATCAATACATCTAATGAGGATTTGCAGAATATGACATTGGCCTTACTTCACAACAGTTCATGAATTCAATAACTTTCGGTTGTTGATATCTATTTCTAATATCAAACTTGATCCCTATGTGGTCAATAAATCGCTTGACCCCGAGAGTCATCAGAAGAGCCACTCCGACGCTTGTCCCATCCTCTTTCATCAGCATTAGAATGACACACTCTGGCACAGTGACACTATCTGAGGTCAAACATGACCATATACCGACCATCCAACCCTCTTTCAGGTCGCTGGCCATACCAGAAAGTGAAGATGACCCGAAAATCCGTGAGAAATATCGCCCCTTTCTTCTGAATTCACAGCAAGCGGCCGAGGATTGGGCAAATCGCTTGGAACTCGATACCGTGCTGGACATGGCCGAGGAGGATCTCAAGGCGACTCAGAAACGTATCAAGGTTTTGGTTTTGTACGGTTCGCTGCGGAAGAGGTATGGATCTGTTGACGCGGAGTAATCCTTTCAACAATCTGGGGCTGACATTGTCGGCAGATCGTACTCGAAGCTTGTGGCCTTCGAGGCTAGTCGAATCCTCTTTCGACTCGGCTGCGACGTCCGAGTGTTTAACCCAGAGGGCCTACCGGTCAAGAACGACGTCGAGCACGCGCACCCCAAAGTCCAAGAGCTGCGCGAACTGAGTACATGGAGCGACGGTCATCTCTGGGTGTCCCCCGAGCAACACGGCAACCTGGTAAGCTCTTCATCAACAGGAGTCTTCTAGAGCACTACTGATCCTTGCAGACTGCTGTCTTTAAGAACCAGATCGACTGGATTCCCTTGACTACCGGCAGCGTTCGACCCACTCAAGGCCGCACCCTGGCCATCGCCCAAGTATGCGGTGGCTCCCAATCGTTCAACGCCGTCAACTCGCTTCGGATCCTAGGCCGATGGATGCGCATGTTTGTGATCCCGAATCAAAGCTCCATCCCAAAGGCATACACGCATTTCCCGGATGCCGGTCAACCGGGAGACTATCATCTCATGCCAAGCGGAAACCGGGATCGCTTGGTCGACTGCATGGAAGAGTTCGTCAAGTACACTATCTTGATGCGGCCTCACCTTGGTCTCTTTGCGGATCGATATAGTGAGCGTGAGGAGAGGCGACTGAAACAAGCGAGGCAGGCGGCTTAAAGCCTGGTCTGGCTGGTATAGAGGGAGGATAAAGTTACAGCCGAGCTCAACATGTAACATAGACATAGACCTTCGACTCGTTGTCCTTGGTATCACCAAGGAATATGCCCGAGCGGCAGCCGAACGAATGTAGTCCAGGAAACATTAAGCCAGCAGCCCCGACTTAGAAAGCAGCAAACGCGCTGACTGTCGCAAAGGGCCCTCCACACTCATTTACCCGGACCGCTGCCGTAGGATGCTCCGTCGTCAGGAATTTGGCGAGAGAGAGCGTGAGGAAGGAGAGTGTTAGAAAGAACAAGACCTGCAGGATCGAGACGTTGGTCCGCAATGCAGCGACAAAGAACACTATCGTCAGGAAGCACCATAGAATCAGGTAGATCCCAAGGGCAAACGTGTAAGCGCGCTCATCGCCCTTGTAGGCCCCTTTTATATCGAGCAACGGGATCAGGAAGATGGCATAACTGAGCCAAAAGGCACCGTATGAACAATGCACTGTGCTTCCAAACGTGTTGCCGACGCGAAACTGCATGATTCCCGCGACGAACTGGGCGGCTCCTCCCATGAAGATTGCCAGGCCAATACAGCTTGATTCGGTCCAGCATCACCGCTAGGATCGGAATGAGGTAGTCTGCCGATTCAACGAGTGCTGAGCAACCAGACAAAGCAGTAGCAGAGATGGATAAACAAGTGACCTACCAACTCCATATTCGTAAAATCCCAGCACAAACGTCCTAATGGCGAAACTCAACAGCCCTAGCGGCCCCGGGTTGGCCAGCTTCATGTACGGAGGCACCGGCACATGGGACAATGGCGGCGCATCGCAAAGGGATTGCCTCCAGATTGCAAAGCTTCGCCGAAAGCTGTGCTATCATCTACCCGGATCCAGCCCGTCGCGGTGCCTTCGGTGTTGTTTCCGGTCCTTCTGAGACAGACTCGTAGACCTGTTCCTGAGACATGGTTGGAGAGTGCTATTTTGGTGGCAGTCAGGGAGGGCTACCGTATGTTCAACACCGTTCGATCCATCCTCGTCGCAGGATACGATCTCCTATCTCTTATCATCGATCTCATCAGCAATGTCTAAATTTTCCATTTCGGCTCAATGTTGCATTCCCTTGCAACATTGACGGTGGTGATGTCATCGACATGTCTAAACAGTCCATCGCAATTATCCAGAAATGATCATGATCTCTTACCCACGTACGGTAGGACTACGTCTCCTAAGAAATAATCTCTCTGCATATTTGAGTTGTGGAAGACTGGTTACTGCAACATGGCTCTGAAGGACATTCATCCTGCACCTCAGACCCTACGCTCGTTGGACGCTGCTCTACAGGAAGCAACAGAACTTGAATATAACAAAATTAATGAATGGTAAATCACGAATTAATTGGATCAAAATTACTGGTATCTCTCAAAAACATGGACAGACAAATTAAAGTACAATCACCAATCGTCAGTTGTCGCCCCCGGATCCCTGCAATCACGACCCCTGTTCTTTGCTGGAAGAGCCTTTCAGCCAGTTTCCAGCACTCTGAAACCCTCCAGAAATGGAATTTCCCACCGTCTGTGCCCCAGAGGTGACACTCTGACCAGCACCCTTGGCCCGGTCCACCACGGGGTCTGTGACGCCGCCGAGCGGACCGCCATAGGAGCCATTCTCGTCCTTACCATTTCTCTCTGCGCGGTTGATCCCTTCTTTGGAGGCCATGTTCCCGACGGGAGCAAGAAATCCGTTCTCCCCCAGCTGGTTGCCGACCAGATTGTGGACGTCGTCTTGTACTTGGTCGACCTGTTTGATGCCGGTGACTTTGGACTTGGAAAGGGTATCTGATCGGAGCTCGCAAATTAGTCCATCAGGCACTTAAGAAACACAATGCTCCAATATCGATCGAGGAAGGGAACATTGTCTTACCTTTTGTGACATATGAAGCCTTGTTATCGCCCTTGCCGAACCATTTTAGGTACTGCTCCTCGAGCCACGGCATCCACTTCTCATATTGGTCATTGTATGCCTCTTTCACCCATTCGCTGTAGGACTGCTTCTTCTTCTGGTCCTCGGTGAGGTGGTCATAAAAATGTCGCTTTTGCTCGTCCGTATGGGTCTCACCACCGGTTTTCTTGTTGAGGTTGTCCATGGTTGTTGCTGTATTCGATGGAAATATGGGCTTCTTCGAGTCAGCGCTAAAAGAGACGAAGAGAGGGATTTGTTTTAAAGACAAGATATTTTCGCAAGATAGAATCGCGATACCCTTCTATATAGACGCTGATTTGGGTGTGGCTGGCTTTCAGCCACATGGTGATCCAGCACCATGACGTGTGTGGATCTTCATCTGAATCAATCACTGCTCGACCCCTGCGGGATTGCGTACTCACAAGGCCAAAGCTCATTTATTTCCTTTCGCATCAAGGACGGGATCTCGTTGGATCTCTTACTTATCAAAAGGTCACCACAGATCGGATGCATTCCCTGCACGCGGGCCCCTGACGTCATCGAGGCCTGCTTCTCTTGAATATCTTGAAAAAGACCACATTTGGTGATATTATATTGATACACACAAGATCTTACTTCTAACCGAAGTTGATCGGTTTAAAATGCCATAGTTTATGTTGACTTGGCGTTGTTGTAGCTGAATAATGCAGAGAGGAGCGCAATATTCATGGTGCTGTTGGTAAAGTGCAATTCGCATGCCGATCAGGACTTTATTTTGTTGGAGACCTTCAACTCCAAGGGCTAACAGTCTTCAAGAATGCTTTTCCCCATCGGCGAGGTCCCTGACTTCTCGGTCCCACCAAGCTCCTCCCAAGGGTAGTAGTGTTTTCTGGCCTCGAATACAGCGCGCAGAGGAGAAGGAAGAATGGTATGAACGTTTACATCCCCTCACTATCTCGATGATGAATTATAGTCCTTGAATAGCCAAAATCTGGGCGGTCCGAGCGACAATGTGAGATTCATTGAACTCTGGACATCTGCTACCCTAATAGGATATCTCAGAAGACCTGTTTGCTCTTTTTCAAACTGGTATTGCTCCAGACAGGCCAGCCTTGGGAACAGACAGTTTTGGGGAGTGAGGACTGGGAATACGGGAAGAGTACCTCGCCATGTGAGCCTGGTCAGGGGCACATTGACAGCTACAGAGTTTATTTGATGAGCCTCATGCTGTTGCTGCTACCTCAGCCTATCATTGACTACTCTTGTGCCAACATATATGGATAACTAGGATATGCATACGAGTTGCTCCACCTTTACGAGTGCAATGAATTTTGCTGCCTTTACACCAATCACTTTGCGTGATGCATCTTCCGAGATATAAATACACCTCGAATACGAACACCGGAGATCACTGATATGTCTGCCAAGACAGCATTATTGCCTGTTTAGGCTGCATTCTGCGGGCTCTATCTCCTTGTCCTCCCAGCTTCGAAACATACATCTGGTGAAGCAATTATTATCGTATATAAGTCTTCTCCCGGAACGCAACATGGGAGGATCAGAACATCATTCCTTCTCTCATTTTTACTACCACTTCTTTCCTTCACTCCTTGATCATAATGAGATTCCTTCCTTGGGCTGCTGCCATTCTCTCGGCTGTCTGCGTTCAGGCCAATGAATGGCACGCCTATTACCGGCTGACTTCAGACGCATATCAAGCCAAGTTCAATGATCTTGTGGGCCAAGGCTACCGCCTGAATTCCGTCAGCGGTTACGAACGCAACGGCCAGCCTAACTTCGCCGTTATTTTCGAGAAAAAGTCATCTGCGGCCTGGAAATCTCACCATGGCATGACTTCCGTCGCCTACCAAAAGAAATTCGACGAGTATCTCAGCCAGGGATATCGTGTCGTCCAGGTTAATGGCTACACTGTCGGCGACAATGCTTACTATGCTGCCATCTGGGACAAGTCTCCTTCCGCCGGCTGGGTCACTCGTCATGGAATGACGGTAGACTCGATGCAGAAATACTTCGACGAGTACCTGAAACAGGGCTACAAGCTCACTCATATCAGTGGCTACGAGGTCAAGGGCGAGGAGCGCTTTGCTGCGATCTGGGAGAAGAAGAACGACAATATCGCCTGGCTCTCCTATGCCAACATGACCTCTGCCGAATATCAGTCGCGCTTTGACAACTATGTGAAGGACGGATACTGCCTAATCGACGTCGATGGTTATCAGGTAGACGACCACGTTTACTATGCGGCCATCTGGGACAAGTCGGCCTCTGGTGCCTGGGTCGCCCGGCACGGATTGGATTCACCAAGCTTTCAGGCGGCATTCGACAAGTATAAGAAGGAGGGCTATGTCCTTCGAGCTTTTAGCGGGTACAACTCCGGGAAGGAGGATCGCTATGCTGGTCTTTGGATAAAGCCATAGATTGCTTTTTTGTGTTGTTGGGACTATCTCATTATCAACTCGATGGCATATAGTGGCAAACCTGTAATATAGATAAAGTTTAAACCGTGCATCACCACTAGGATATACCTTCGAATACAATAAAGTGAGGAGCTGGGAAGCAATTCAATGTTTCTCTTGTGATCGCATACATGATCCTGGTCTCGAAATATATATCCCTGAGGTGGTAGACTATACCATGATTACTCTTTAATGCTGGTGGAACTATTTCTCTCTAATTTCACAAAGACAAGTAAGAGCATATAATTGAGCGACTGATTAGAAATCATTCAATGTGTATTTAGAGAATATCCAGCCATTCATTGTTGGTTGAGAACCACTAGGTGTGCATGGGAGCAAGGCAGCTATTTGCATTGAGTGCTACTATATAGCAATAATTTTCTATTATTTCAACAATTGCCTCTATGGTGTAGTTGGTTATCACGCAGGTCTCATATCACATGACTCTTCTGTCAACAGAAGGGATGTTCCTGAAATCCTGAGGTCTCCAGTTCGATCCTGGATGGAGGCAAGTTTTTTTTCTTTTCACTCTCCTGTTTTTCATTTCCGCCTACCTTCTGTCCCAATCATCCTCGTTAGTCTTTCTCAGTATGCTACTATATATATAGAAAAAAGGAAAACATGAATTATTGACTAACTGTAGGTAAAATCGAGATGCCGACTGATACCAGCAATCTAAACAAACAATTGATATGGACTGGAATCAAAAGAGACATCGACTCGCGGTACAGTTTGTCTTCATACTAGCCTCCGCAGACTCCCTCATGAGTCCCCAAGCCACAGGCCGATCACGGGATCTCCTTCTTATATGCAAGGATGTATCTCTGGTCCTGCCATTCCGTCACAGTGTACCACTCCTTCTTTGCCTCATTGTAGCTCAGATCCTCATTACCTGGAGGGAAGTAGCTCGATCCAGTGGCTGCCTCTCCGGGGGTCCATGTGAATAGATCACCGCCATTGTTCTGACCATTGCTTCTTCCCAGGTAGAAAGTGTCATTCCGAGAGAATCCGCCCTGCATGCGAAGAATATTGACGCAGTATGCCCAGGAAGCGGTTGCTACCGTAGAGCCGGTCTTGCGCAGACGGCGTGTCGTATAGTCCAGAGGATATTTGACCAGACGGATGGGAGTCGAAGTGTCATCGGTCTGATACTCGCCGATCAGCAGAGTGTCGGGCGAATCAAGACGATCCAGAGCGACCCAGGAATGCCGGAACTGAGAGTCTGGCTGGAGCTCAGTCCAGCTGTACACTCTACCAGCGTTATTAGCATCTTCTCCTCTGGGATGTGCACACAACGGAGAAACTCACCTCGTTTGAGGAAGGACATAGGCATAATTGGCTGCTGAGTACCCGCCTCCAGCCATCTTACCGATCCCATCGCCAGTCTCGACCTTCCATATGTTGTCCATGTCGAAAACCCGCAGGCCATGGCTGGTATCTACCACGTACAGAGCATTTCCGTACCAAGCAATGCCACCCGCATGGATCGGCACCGACTTGAAGTTATCGGCAGCGCTGGGTTCCACCAGCATGACGTGGCGGTACTTGTGAGTCGCGCGGTCCACAAAGCTCACGCGAACATTGGCATCGCCTTCCTTTTGGTACCAGCTGACAAGCCAGACGTCCTTGTCCTCGTATGTCCCGACGGCCAACGCATCACCGGAGCTGGTCATTCCTTGCGGAACCCACTTGGTTGTGGACTCGTCGCCAGAGTTCCAGAGCCAGCGCTCCGACATTGGGTAGGCGACTGTGCCCTTTTGCAAGTGCCGATTCGCGTCGGCCAGAACCTGGGTGACCGTAACCTTCTTGCCGGCATCGGCGAAGATCTTGGACAGCGCTGGGAGGTACTTGTTGTCCGTCTCATTGAGTGTAAAGTAGGACGGGTTCAGTACTTTGGTATCGCCAGTACATGCCCTCGGGTCTGCGTAGACCGATGTAAGGAGAAGAAAGGGAAGAGAGATGGAGATGGTGCGGAGCAGATTCATCCTGGCGGCTCTGTAGGACGTGACTGGCGGTCAGGATGCAGATATTCCTCCAACATCCCGTCCTGCGGCCTTCTCATCGAGGAGATATATTTATCCTATGTGTCGTTTAATGATCGGCATGCCCTCTTCTGCAGCTCATCAACCGATACGAGGCTTGGCAGGTCCATAGATCAATAAGAAGTGCAAGATTCATGGCGTGGAGAAGACAGGGGTAATGAATGACCCGAATCATGAAATACCAAGACATTTTACGAGTTCTATACCCATCTCAATGGCGGAGGATTATTATTATTGTTGCATCTTCCCGCAGCCGAAGGAATGAAACTCGTATTTCCCTGCGAAAATGGTGATTTCTGCGGGACACTGCAGCGGGGCAAGATCCACGCTTTCAAGTTTCAAGACCAAGGAAATGACATGAAGCTCAAATGGAATGGTAGTCTGCTCGATATCCTGGGACATCCAAAGAAACTGGAATAACCTCGAGCGATCCGATCCTTAAACACAATATATGGCTTCGATCTGGATTGACAATAGTTTTAAGGCATTAAGGCATCAAGGCAACTGTGGAGGCCGGAATATGGCACTATCTCTAATCATGTGACTATCAGCATGTGACTCCAGAGCTCAAGCATAAATGAGTCATGTGCTTCCGCGTCAACCAATCATGCAAGGCAGCCGAGGAGGTGTATCCCAACACAGAGAGACGAGGAGACCACAAAGTATACTGTATATCACCCCGACCATGACTTAGAGCGAACAAACCTGTCTTGCCATGTCGCACCAGGCGCAAGACTCAAATGCGACCGTGTCAAGTGCATTGCCCTCGGGAAACATGCGCCAGAGGTCTCGACAGGCATGCGCCCCCTGCCGCCAACGCAAAAGAAAGTGCAATGGGCAATTTCCATGCTCGACATGCACAGGCTATGGATATGATTGCCGGTTTCTGGATGACTCTGTGAAGCCTGTCAAAAGACACGCAGACCCGGTTTCTTCGTACCCACAGCCCTGTACAAAGACTGCTCGTTTGTCGGTGGCAACAGAAACAAACCTGGAAGACAAATCGGTAGTCTCTTCTTCCTCTCATGGGATCCTTGAGCCTTCGAAACTCAGGTATGTGGCTCGACATTCATCAGTTGCTTTTCCCATGACGGTCGGACTGGAGATGCAGGCCGCGAATCCTCCACGCCTGCACTCTTTTGCGTACAACCCTGGAATTCGCACAGAGCCCAGCTGTGGTGTCTCCTTTGACTTGACTGCCTTTATCTCATGGGATAAGGTCCGAAGTTTGATGGATGTGTACACGTCGACTGTCCATCCGGTGTTTGGACTGCTGGACATGGAGCGGCTGTACCACCGATGCGAGGAGCACTGGCACGGGAAAGCACAAGGCCTGGGCCTGGAGGCGCTGATCAGCGGAGTCATTGCCCTCGGCTCGCTCTTTTCTGGTTTTCTCGACGAAGACAAGGAGATGAGAATCGTGCTGCATGCGAAGGAGGTCCTGGAAGATGCGTCGGTCAGTCGGGCGCCCTCCATTGACAAGATCGCCGGGTGGATCTTGCGTACCATCTATGTGCGAGCGACCAGTCGGCCACACTCGGCTTGGTTGTGTAGCTGCACCACGATGCATCTTGTTGAAGCCACTGGCCTACATCAGCCATTAGACGCGGTCATTCTGACCACCGGAGCTAGTGGCAGAAAGGCCCTGGAGGATATCATTGAGACTCGGGACCGTATTGCCCAGGTAGCTCAGTGTTTGAATATAATTATAGCCTACGATTATGGACGGTCTGTGGTAGACCTTGGCTTGTCATGGAAGAGAGGCTCGAGGTGCGATGCACCATCCAATGACTTAACACCACAGTTTTTTGGTCTGGTCAGAGCTTTTCCGCTTGACAACAATGCTGACCTGGCTGCGAGGCGGGATGAGTTGGCCATGGGGCTCGAGAACGTGGTCAAGGTGTCGGTTGAGCATGACTTTTTGATATTAGTACGAGCAGACCTTGCATTTTGTATCTACCGCCGAATTCGACTTCTAGACTCTGCACCGCCTCAAGAACAGCTTGATCGAGTCATCGAGGTCGGTCGTTCCGCATTACCTTCTGCCCGGCGACTGGTGGCACAGAATCATCCGTGGTGGAATGTGGTTGGTACTGTCTTCCAGTTCATCTGCGTTCTTGTCGCCATCGATACAACCGAGAGTCTGGAGAGAATCCCGGAAGCCATGGAAAGCTTGGAAATGATCGCACAACGATTGAACACGCATTTGGGAAATGAAGCGCTTTACGCGGCACGCCATCTCATCAATGCGTCATTGGAGAAGAAGCGAAAAGGCGTCTCGATCCTCGAGCGGGTGCCGGGAATCTCTGCACCAACTGACTCTGATCGCTTGGGAAGACAATGGCTCCCTTCAGATTCGCTGCTGGATTCCTTTCAGCAAACACCTTCGATCGATATGGACTTTCTTCTCGGTATGGACTTGCTGCTTTGATGACATGTCGTCTCCGAATGCTACTATTCCGACTTTGATTCTGCACTATCGGCCTCGACTCTGCAGTCTGATTCGGCAACAGTCGACACACACTGTCACGATGAGAATGATGCGGAGAATCCTTGCCTGGTCAGCTGGGCGTCGAACACTGAGTAACTGTTCTTACAAAGCCGCGAATGCCGCATATGCAGGATTCCATGCCCAAAGTTCTCCCGGCGTCATTGGACGCGAGAAGGCTGGCGCCCACCAGTTGAGCAATGCTGCGGGCAGCGCCAGAAGTGCTAAGACGTCTAGCGTTAACAGTGCACTTGCCGGTAGTCGTGGGACTGATCGATTTCTGTTGGAGACGGGGACGATATCTGCCAGATCCGTGCAGATCGCCCAGCATGCCTAGAGGATGAGCTTCAGCTGGATGATCCATCAAGGAGAAGGACTCACTGCCACATATGCTGCCGGTATGTTCGTATGATATACTACGGAAAGGTAGATGAGTAGTATCAAGAATACTGAAGATGCGGCACAGGCAGACCCTCGCAGCAGTAATTGGAATATCGCACTGGGCCGGGGGAGTCGCGGTCGGGTTGGCATTGCGCGGGATTATGCCTTAGCTGTCGGACGAGCATGTCCGAGGCGATCGCGCTGCGCTTATATACAGGGTAGCTTTGGAATTGCCTATTTGCCAAGGAGGTCAATGTCAATGCGAAGGGGCTTTGATTGAGTCCAAGCGATGTCTAGTTCACAACGGACTGTCTTGGCCAGACTCGCCACGATCGGAGGCGCTATCGAGGCCAATAGAGGTCCGCTTCAGAGCACAATATAACATCGCTAAATCAATCAAGCTACCTGGTGATACGCCAGATTTCACAGTAATTGCGGTTGGCCATTGCCTTGTAGATGTGAAGCTGTTTGATTCCTATTGGAGCCTTCACCCCAGGTCCTTCATTGAGAACATGGAAGACTATCGTACAGCTCACCAAATCCAAGAAGCCAGTACGTACTAGAACATTTTTTCGAAAACATCCTCATCGCGATCCAACGCGTCCGCTTCCTTGCGTAACACGTCTGCTCTGAATCTCCGGAATGCGTTCTCGATACGTTTTCTTCGTTCAGGGTCCGCTGCAATGCTGCGACTTCCACTGGCTGCTCCGGCAAAGAAGCCTGAAAGAGGAAAAAAGGTTAGCGATCATCATTGTGTCTTTTGTACAAGTATTCCACCAGGCATACCCAGCTCTCCGCCCAAGAAGAGCCCACCCGCCGAAGCAAAGAAATATGTCGCAAAGTCTCCAAGAGTTGTCGGTTTCAATAATGGGGTGATATCAGGAATCGCTTCTGTTTCCCTGTTAGCAAATACAATATCTTTATCGTCGGAACGAGGAATCTCGTACCAGTTCGACCATCCGAAAACACCACCTTTGTGGGTTTCTCCTGAGCGCGGAATGCCTCGAAGAAAGCCTTGCGCGTGCTTCGCAATCGGAACGCGACATAGAGACCAAGGCCAATGCCAACCGCGGAGCCGAGGGTGGTCCAGAGAGAAACCCTGGAGGCGGCGCTTCTCAGCACAGCGCGATCTTCGGGTTGCAGGTCATGTTCAATGTGCTGGTCCGCCAGTCGCATGAGCTCGTCGCTGCGACGACTGCGGATGGTGGAGAAGGATTCAGGCATGTCGGTGGGCTGGGATTAGTTAAATGGTGTTTGAAGTGGTATTTGACAGGAGAGAAGTCCCCAGAGCGATGCCGGTTGATTAAATATCATGATTGATGGAAGCTGATTGCGAGTAATGACGTCAGCGGAAAAGAATGGCACTGATCAGTGAATTACAGCATCAACACCATATAGTTTATGGTCCTATGTATGATCAGTTGTAGTAATTTCAAATGGTCACTATATAGTCTGCTCATCTATCTCCAGGTAGAAAATAACAACTTCAGGCCAGCACTTTGAAGCCTGAAGGTCTTGCCGGCAGCGCAGTTAGGATAACCAAGACGCACATATCACTTTTCTTCAGGTGCATAAAAGGATCTTGTCTGGTCAACTGGGTCGAGGAACTCAAGAAGGCCGAGGAGATCAAGTCAGGATTGCTTTTGACATTAGTACTTTTGAGGAAGGAAGAATCAGCATCTTGCGCATTGATGAAAATAGAATGCGTTTATCAGCCTGATTGAACTTTGAGCATCTATCGCACTCAGTGCAATCGGTAGCAGCCATTCAACCACAGATTGACACTGGTTCGGATGTGGCACCGCAAGTCGGCCCTCACGATTTGGGTGGAAATTTGTTGAGCAGACCGCTTTGTCTAGTATGCAAGGGTTGCTGCACATTTCTCAGTTATCCCACGTCTGCTCTTCCACTCTTGAGTGCTCGATTCTGTAAAATGAGCTTATCGGTGGCAATCCCTTGCAGTGTCGCGTGCTCGCATTTGACAGGTTCTTCCATGGCGGTTAGGGCGCCTTCTTCCCTCAACACCTATTTTTGATCGGGCAGATAGATCATGAAATCCTTAAGCTTTACCGGCGCACGTGTGACTGTATCCTGCAAGGGTTGAGCTTCGACAAAGGTATGGGTTGATGATGGTTTGGTAGATTCAATCTGTCGCATCAAGCTATCCCCTGTTCTTCGGATGTGCTGGATCGACATGTAGGAGCAGGTTATAGAGATCAAGATTTATCAAGATTTACTCGGGGTTTCAGGTGTCCAGGCTGACTCCCTTGGAAGTACCCTGCTTTTGATTCTCCACGTCGTTACGGTTCTCACAAGAAGAGAGGATAACCCGCACATCAACTGTTTCCTCAGCTGGAACGTCAACAACAAGCCTACGGATTGAATCTAGCTCAAGGGGAGATTCGCCGTTCGACAGTGTTCTAGAAGACAATGAGATCCGCCAAGGGACATGTAGGGTTTGTTGGGGAAGTATATTACTAACAGAGCTTATATGGACTCGTATGACTAGGGCTGCGAGGTACACAGACATGGCTGGGAATTCTACAATGTTTAGTCTGATTTCTATGAACCCAGCAAGATGCTTTCTAGTTATGACACTCCTGTTGTGCGTTCCCGACTGGTAAGGGTTTCTTGCTTCATCAACGAAGATTATGTGCATTGATTAGTCCTATAGCGATTTTTTATCCTACATGAGGCGTTCCGAGGATTGTCAGTTCATCATTGCTGAATCGGTGGAATGCATATGGGGCAGCAGAAATGAACCCGCCTCTTTCCGAAGAATCGGTCGTTGCTGGTTTCAACGAGAGGTCCGTGGACTATATACACCCCTGCTCAAGCATGCTGCGGGATTTTTCGGCTGTTGAATTGCATCTATTCGTCAGCGGAAATCCTTAACTGAGATGTTCACC
Organism: Aspergillus thermomutatus; assembly: GCF_002237265.1. Classification (NCBI taxonomy): domain Eukaryota; kingdom Fungi; phylum Ascomycota; class Eurotiomycetes; order Eurotiales; family Aspergillaceae; genus Aspergillus; species Aspergillus thermomutatus. The sequence goes on along the minus strand of NW_020798087.1, from coordinate 48,052 downwards.
ATTTGATTGGCAATGTCTTTCTATCGTGGTATAGGAGCTGATATAACGGGGTGGCAATATCAGGGCAATCTGTCGAGGTTGGGTCTCATGACTGTGACATGACAGATCAAGGATGCTCTACCGCAGCAATGAGATCTCTTGACTACATGACCGATGACCGATGATAGGAGGGCAGTCATGACAAGAACAGCAGTTGGCGTCCAGGATGTCTCCTTCAGCTCAATGTCCAACTAAGCTTCTTTTGGATTCGAAGCAGCCACCTTATGTAGCTTCGGATAACGTCCGTTCTCTGAGGCTTCCCAACCCGCACAAATGCCCCTGAATAACTTCCGGATTGGATATAGTTTGCGCGCACATTCCCAAATCTCATTTCTGGAAGTGTCTCGCAACTTCAACTGTCGAACCCGATATTGTTTATAAAAATGGCTCATAACGGAGGTATGAACGTGGGGTCTAATGCCCACCTCTCCGCATGATGATCCCGGGGCTTCCCCAACAATATGGAGCAAGACAGAGAGCAATATCCACAGAGTAAACTGTATTAATAATGAAATCCCCAGTGGAATGGCAACTCGTATAGTATATCGAGTTGCAGCCGCGACAGCCTCACCGTACGATTCTGGCCATCCTGTTGCCGGAACGGGACTAGTCTGAGACATTTTCATGACGCAAGCATGTTATGCAGTCAGCCAAAGCCGAGCTGTGTACTCCCAGACGCGTCGAATATGTGATGCGGTTGATGTCTGAGAGAAGAATGAGCCCATCTCTACTCGGGGGTTGTGCAGACGGCATAACAGAGCATTTTGACGACGGACATGTGCTACACAGTAGAGCCTGAGAGCGAGGAAATTTCTGAGCAGCCAAGGACAAGGCACCCAGGCACTAACCGGAAATTGCCTAAACTAAAAGGAAAGGATGCTTGGCGGAATTGAGTTTTTTCCGGTTCCTGATGGCTAAGGCAGATACAGTACGGAGTAATTAAATCTTGTCTAAATCCGAAGCAGCCGATTGCACCATCTTCTAATCACCTGACCACGCTATACTGGATTCGGCCTATCAGCAGAGGCTGAGTGGCGGAAGTTCTTGCTGTTGCTTGCCTGGATGCCTGGATGGCTGTCCGGCTGTCCCCCCTTAGGGTTCGATGCCCGATCGGATTTGGGCGGCGCCACACCGTCGATCGTTCATCTGTCAAGTTTTTTATCATCATCAAAACTGCTTCATATCATATCCCTTGCTTTCTATCTACACGTGTCCCTTCTCCAGACTGTTCTAGGACCCCGCAATGGATAGTTGACCATTTCCGGGGACTTTTCGCGGGGATTCTGGCTCATCGACACGACCATTTCCCTTTGGTGATATCTATTACCAAATGCAATCACTTTGGCGCTATCTCGACTCCACGTCACGATGGGTCCAGACAGCCGTGTCGTTTCACAGAGTGTCATTGAGGTTTTGTCATGCGATGGGACTCACACCACCCTAACCTGCTTGTGGCAAAGTGCCCACCTTTCTGCTGCCGGCCATTTGCTGGATGATCCCTGATGCAGTAAGCTTGTGCTCTCGGTGGATCGTCGTCCTCCAGCGCCACAGAATCTAATTATTAAAAGAAATTCTCTGCTATCATGTCCTTGGAGAAGTGCTCCAAGTCTGACTTGTGCAGCATGCTGATTATTTCCCAGTACCAGTCCAGTCCAGTAGCCCATATCTCCTCTGTAGTCCAATTGTGCCACTGTATTTATTCTAAACCGCCTCTTTTCCCTCCTTCTCTCACCCGTCTCTGCCTCACTCTTTCCCTCCACCACACCCCAAGGCCTCCCTCGGCCGCTTTATAAGTCACACATCTCGCTTGTTCCCTCTTCTGTTCCTCATCTCTTACCCTCTCACGACTCCAGGAAGACGGTTCGACGTGGGGCTCAGTCCACCTTTTTCCCTCCCTTTCTCTCCCACCCTCTTTCAACATCACCTCTCCCCTTCCAACATGGGTTCCTCAGTAGATATTTCCGACTACTCCGATACCAACAAGGCCGTGGGAACCGACAATGAAAAGGGCGAGAAGTTCTTCGCCGCTCCTCCCCAGTACGATGGAGACATGATTGGGGAGATGAGCGAGGCGGAGAGACACATCTATGAGCACGGTGTGCAGAAATTCAGCCGTCTCGGATGGAAGCGTCTCACCATCGTGCTCATCGTGGAGGCCATCGCGCTTGGTAGTCTGTCCATCCCCTCGTCCTTCGCTACGCTGGGTATGGTCGCCGGTGTCATCTGCTCTGTCGGTCTTGGGTTCATCGCCATCTACACCAGCTATGTCGTCGGTCAGGTCAAGCTCAAGTTCCCTCAAGTCGCCCACTATCCCGATGCTGGAAGGCTCATGTTCGGCCGCTTCGGCTATGAATTGATCAATGTCATGCTCATCCTCCAGCTTATCTTCCTGACTGGCTCACACTGTCTGACCGGCACCATTGCCTTCACCAACATCACCGAGAGTTCCATCTGCTCGGTCGTCTTCGGTGTCGTGTCTGCCATCATCCTGCTGCTGGTCGCCATCCCTCCCAGTTTTGCCGAAATGGCGATTCTGGGCTACGTCGACTTTGTTTCGATTATTGCCGCCATCGGTATCACCATCATTGGTACTGGCATCAAGAGCTCCGATGCCCCCGGGGGTCTGTCCGGAGTGGAGTGGTCGGCCTGGCCCAAGGAAGGGACCACCTTCACTGATGCCTTCATCGCCGTCACCAACATCGTTTTCGCGTACAGTTTTGCCATGTGCCAGTTTTCCTTCATGGATGAGATGCACACGCCCAAGGACTTTGTCAAGTCGATCTGGGCGCTGGGTCTGGTGGAAATCTTCATCTACACCATCACTGGTGCGCTGATCTACGCCTTTGTTGGCATGGACGTGCAGAGCCCTGCTCTGTTGTCTGCTGGACACACTCTCAGCCGTGTGGCTTTCGGTATCGCCTTGCCCGTCATCTTCATCAGTGGCTCCATCAACACCGTCGTCTGTGGTCGTCTGATCCACGGACGCATCTTCAAGAACTCGCACATCCGCTTCATCAACACCACCATGGGCTGGGCCACCTGGCTCGGTATCATCACCGTCATCACCATTGTCGCGTTCATCATCGCGGAGGTGATTCCTTTCTTCTCCGACCTGCTGTCCATCTCCTCTGCCCTCTTCATCTCGGGCTTCACCTTCTACTTCCCTGCGCTGATGTGGTTCCTCCTCATCCGCGAGGGCAAGTGGAACGAGCCTAAGAACTTGGCCCTCGGTGCCTTGAACCTCCTCGTCCTGGTCATTGGTCTCGTCACCCTGGTCGGTGGGACCTACTCCAGTATTGATGACATTGTAAGCACCGTTCCCTTTTTCTCATTCCATTCCATTCCGTTACTAACTGCGACATTAGATCCTCAACTACAAGGCAGGCACTGTTAGAGGTGTTTTCACCTGCCACATGGTCTAAGCTCTGAATTACCAGCAGCTACAGCCGAACCTACGCTGGTTGTATCATACATTAACATGGTCTAGACGGCTACACTTTGGCAACGGCATGAAGTCAGAGTGTTGCGCAAGACTTGTCGACGACATACTACATTTCCATTCCCAGTTTATGATTTAGAAGAGCCACCGGCTGGCTCAACATAGATGATGTGCATGTACATACTGCGTTTATTTCCAATATCTGAGCAAGCGAATTATTGAATCTAGTCAACCTATTATCTTCCTTCCCTCTAGTATCTCACCATTAGGTGACAATAACCGATTCGCGATTCAAAGTCTGGGTAAGGAAATTTTGGCTCAACGCCTAGACTAATCTCCTTTTTAATTTCTGTCAACCTTAAAATAAGTGAGCGAGCTAAAATGGTTTCCCTCGCCGGTGACAAAAGTTTCACCAGATTAATCCCATAGGCCCAAATCCATCCACTGGCTAAGATGCGGTCCTGAATATTCTAGAAAAACTTTACAAAGTAGCTGCTAAATGGCGCCAAGTAGTTAACTGGGTATCTAAACCCGGTGAACCCGAAATGCTGAAATGCTTTCAAAATCGGCCGCGGATGCAAAAGTGAGAGAGTCGGGAAATCCCGGGTGAACATCCGGTCAGTTGAGGATCTGCTCACTGTTGCTTCACCGGAGGTCCGTTTCAGTCTGGTGTATTATTTGGTCTATCAGCTTGACATAAACATGTATCTGTAGCTAGTCTGGATTGCATTATTCTTCGCCAACACTGCACCAAATCTGAGTGGTTATTACTCGGTGCATATGGCACTGTGACGCTTAGCGATCATCATCATGCGATGATCATGCCCTCTTAAGGATCCACTGTTTTACATGTCTACTACCCTAATGTCCCCTCTTATCTTTTGCCGTGCTTCCAATCAAATGTCCTTTTCATTGAAGTGTCCTATTGGCCAGTCGAAGAGAAGTGATCTCAGTGTTCTCCTCTCGCTCAATTATGGCTTCATCTCATACTTTCGTCGGTATACATCGTCCACATGCACCAGGAAGTAGGTTCCCGGGGCAAGGCTCTCGACACTTCCCTCGGGAGTGTAGTTCCTTTGCTGATATGCCTTTTCGCGGAGTTTACACATCTACCCTAGTCAGCCCATGATCAGAAGCATCCATCATAAAACCCACTCACCTGATCATAGAATCCAGGCGACGCTGCCGTTCGAGCACTCAAGCGTTCATGCAAGTCGATCTTCTGAGCCATCTCGCTGGTATCGCCCTTGACACGGAAGCTGAACAATGTGCTCGCCAAACCGCTGCCGTAGCTGAACACTCCAATGCGTTTGTCCTGCAGTCGGTCACTGGGGACGTTGCTGATCAGGCCGATGAGGCCTGAATACGCACTGGCGGTGTACATGTTGCCGCAGTTGGTCGGGACGGTCAATGACGGCTCTACGCGCTCGAGGAATCGGTCCTTGGTGAGGCTGATGCACAGCTTCTCCAGGCCCTTGTCGGTCAGCGACGCGGTAAAGTCGAGTTCTTGGGCTTGTGCCGGCACCTCGTCAAACGATCCCGGCTCCAATTTGAAGTCGTTGAAAAGCAGCCGACCATAGCCCTTGGACACCAGCTTGCAGTTTGGCGCATGGAAGACGAAATAGTCAAAAGTATCCAGGAAACTGCCCTTGTGGCCGTTACTGATGGCGGTCCCATTTGTCTTTGCCTCGTTCCGGGCACGCTGCTTGACCTGATACCGCTGGTAGCATTGGTCCAGTGCGCCCAGGTAGCAGGTGTTGGAAAACTGCCCGTCGACCAGCGGGTACTCGGATTTGAAATCCGCCTTGTAGAAGTCATAGACGTGCTTCATGCAGGAGCCCCGGAACGGCTCCAGCACCAGAGGGGCATCCGCACCGATGAGCATTGCCACGCAGCCTGCACCACCCGTTGGACGCGCCGCTGGCTTATCGTACAGGGCAATATCTCCAGCCACAACGATGGCGTCGCGGCCATCCCAGGCTGAAGACTCGACCCAGTTTACTGCATTCAGCAAGGCGTTGGTCCCGCCATAGCAGGCGTTGTATGTATCGATGCCCTCGATATCAGTGTTGTCTCCGAACAGCTGCATCAGCACCGTCTTGCAGGACTTGGCTTTATCCAGCAGAGTCTCCGTTCCAACTTCGAGACGGCCGATTGTGTTGGGGTCGATCGAGTATTTGCGCAGGAGGGAGGATACAGCGGTCAGGGCAAGGGAGTAGAGATCTAGCCTGTGAGTTGTTGACGGTTGTTCTTCGGCATGGTTGCTCACCTTCGCGGTCATCACAGAAGCTCATGTTCTGCTGGCCAAGTCCGATGGTGTATTTCCCTGCACTGGCTCCAAGGAATGTCTCTAGCTCTGACTGGGGGACATACTGCACATCTGTTAGCCAAGCTTTAAGCTGCAACAGCAGAGACAACGCACATAGGCGAACATACTCGACTAGGGAAATAGATCTCGAGGGCTTTAATGCCTACGTTCCGAGCAGAGGAGGGCATGGCTTGGTTGAAAGACTGTTACCTTAGTCTTGACAAGTATTCGACTGATGAATTGAATTTGGACGCAGAAAATGGATTAAGGCGATGAAGGAGAGCAGCTTCAGGACAGACAGCTTGTACTTATACCAGTCATAACATCTTACAACGAGGGGGCTGAGGAGCTCAACTGCCAGGCAGCTGTGATGGGTCCTACAGTGTACATTAGAGCATCATCCTGCACCGTGTCCCTGGTCCTTTCAACCGAGATTGGACATTCCCCTGAGCTGAAATAGTGTGTCACAAGTAGATGGACAAGTTGATGTAATTAAAATCGAATGACAGTTCGAATTGGAGAGATGGGATGTGTAGTGGTTGTTTCAAGATACCGACTGTGTAGGGCACAATGATGTCCTTGGCTACTCCGTACCAATTGGCTGAACACCTCACAACTCTATTTTCCCTACAGTCAAGAGAAAGGACGCAGGATGGTAAGATAATTGAAAGCAAGACACAACTGTGAAGGGATTATTTGAGTCTAGATTTTCCCGGATATCCTTTTGTAGAATACTTATCGCGGCTAAATCTATGGTGAGAGCCGTGGATCTTTTAAGAGCTCCTCTCCTACTGAGCCACTTACCAGTCCCAGTCTCTAAATACTAAAGGCGAAAGGATGCTGTCATTCTGAAATTGGAATAGCAAAGACCGAGGTACTCAACCATCTCCGTGATATGGTACCGTTCTGAGCATATCCCTTGATCGTCTCGACCATCAAACAGATGCTTGTTCTCCAGTTGATTCAGTGTCTATTTTCCACAGCCACGGCCGGCTCATAACTGGAAAGATCAGGTTACTCACCCAACAGGCAGAATTCCATATATCCGCGCTATGTAACCAGTTCCTCTTCATGGTGATCTCTGGCGCTCTGTAGAGGACAGACTGGATCCATGTATGCTTGTACGTCCCTCCTTGCGAGCTTCACCAAAGTCACAGAGCACAGGATGACCCAAGTGTTGTTCATGGCCGGCAAAATGACCGGATCAAGGAGATCATGCGTTCTCGTTAATCACCTTTTGGGGGACGGTTTGTTTATTTCTTCTTTTGCAATGTCTGCCAGCATACCCTCATAGTCAATAGTCTTGTTCTTGTCTGTGGTATCTGACTTATTGACACTTGGAGGCATTGCTTTCCCGCAACAGTTTTTAATCTTCGGCTCCAGCTTTGCCATATTCAGATTGACCTGAGAGGAAGCTCAATGGGGCATCTATTCACGTCTGAATATCTGTTAGACATACTTACTATTATTGCTTGTCCATGCTCTTGTGTCTGAGAATGCCATATAACTTCACTGCTCCCAGCTGAGTCTCAGAGGTTCCCTTATAGTTCATGTCCGTGACCTCTTATACCGGTAACTTCCTTATAATCCTCACAAAAAGACCGAATTCACTTGCTGCAGTAACACCCACGAGATATGAGAATAGGTCTAAATAAAGCCCTTTCATCGACCTGCTTCCTTCTCTTCTCTTCCCTTCATCTGACACCGAGATATAACAGCATCCAGATGACTTCTCCCGCAGACCCGGCTGTCATGAGCTCATCTCCTCCCATTCAGCGAGAAGCTGAAATGTATTTCGCGGGCAACAAGACATAGGAGGCTGCTGTGGGAAGCCAGCACAAGAGGGGGGTGAGTTGGAGCTCTCAGTCGCACAATCTCTCATACCTCTAATTGTTTGACCAGCTGCTGAAAGGATTGGCGGATCTCCATCGATTTGTCGCAAGATCCAACTACAACAGCCACCTCGGGCTCATCTCGACTGGGAACTCGCGTTATTCAAACTGGCTTTTGGCCAATGACCTCGAATACATGCAGAGGGTCGGTGTACAAGGCCTTGGATCCACGTTCTATGGAGATCTGACGCCTGAACAGGTGCCGAAGTTGTGAGCAAGTCGTTTGCATCCGACAGCAACTCTGGTCCCGAAGAGGCATGGCACTGGGCCTACCTGGATACTTGCTGCTTTAAATTGATTTGTGCCAAAGAACATCGCCAGCTTCGCCGCATCGGATACGTGATGTGGAATCACCAGCGTCTCGAGCAGTGACGATCTCTCATGGCTCCTTTTCAGCGCCCCCTGTAAGACGATGACAGAGAGGTGGATAGACGCTGGGTGTTGATGTGGTCTTCAATTGATAAAAGACGCAGCCATTACGAACATGGCGCACGGGGTGGTGGGATGGAGAGGATTGGGGAAGAGTCAGATGGCTTGACGGCGCGATGTCAATCCCACCAGAAACACGGCGGAGGCTGTTGCTTCACTAGCTGAAGAATGCTCACTACGGGGCGTCTCAAGGAACCTCAGTCTTATATCTTAAAGCGAAATTCAATGTCACATAGTGATATCTTGAACAGAATGTTGGTACACAATAGAGATCTCGTTATCTAACGGACAATCAGCACATCTCCAGCATGTGAGTCTCAAAGTAACCCACAATTGGTACTCTGGTTCCTTTGGAATCAATGACAGCTGTGATGTCCCTTTGCAGCCTGTGTCCGTTGGTTATACTGCGACCAAGCTAGTAGACATGCGCAAATAATCGCTCGTCGAAGGTTGCGCTTGTTGAAGCCTTGCCGACTGATGCTCCACGCCAGGGTTAAGACGGAGACGGCCAAGAAGAAGGGACGAAGTTTCTGGATACCTGCTGCGGTCACTGAACCTGCAAACACAAAGTCCAAAACTGTCTGTACCGCGGTTAGTTGAGTGCACGTCAATCATGGTTATGTCTTGGAACGAACTGGTAGCCAGCAGCACGAACTGGACAGCAGTGCGGACCCCTCGGGGAGAACCGCCGACATCCACCGAAGGGCACGTGCAGTAAGAGATTGGTCTGTGGAGTTGCATTGAGAGGGTTTCTCGGAATGGCAATTGTGGCACGACATTTTGATCTTCAATATTAATACGATTGAAATGTCTACTGGTTCAGTGATCCTGCTGGAATTGATGTTGAGTTCTTATCATCTGGCTAGGGGTTCTGGGGTGGTATTTAAGTGCGTGCTGTTATTTCCGCCCTCGCGGAATTTGATATCCAGGGCGAAAGAATTGCCGAATCGGGTTAAACAACGCGATAATCTCATATCAGGTACTATACCTCCATCCCTTTCTCAGCTGCCCCTTGATACTAAGCTCTTCTTCTCTGTCCGCATTACACCTTCCTCTTATCCCCTTGATTGCCTTCTGTGCTTTGGTTACGATTTCTCTCTCCCTCTCCAGCCCGCCATGTACCAACACCCCGTCCTCCACCAGAATTTCGCCATCCACCACTGTCATATTCACATCTCGTCCAGTACAACCATGCACAACCGTGGTTACTGCTGTTACACCGTCCCCATCCTCCCAATGCCACGGCGCAGCACCAAGTCCCCCTCTTCCGTATGGATCTAGTACCACAAAGTCGGCCTTCTTCCCTACTTCCAGACTGCCAATCTCATCCTCCAGGCCCAAGGCCCGGGCACCATTGATGGTAGCCATCTCCAACGCCGTCTCGGCAGGAATCAGTCTCGCATCGTGATGGACTCCTTTGTGCAAAGTAGCTGCAAGGTGCATTTCTTGGATCATGTCATAGTGATTCGAGCATGGAGCACCGTCGGTGCCGAGAGAAACGTTGATGTTGTATGGTTCGGAGAGCATGGCAGGAACAGGAGCGATTCCAGACGCGAGCTTCAGGTTCGAGGAGGGATTATGAGCCACAGAGGTTCTGGTCGAGGCCAGGAGAAGTAGATCGATATCGCAGTCGAGGTTGACCATATGAGCCAGGACGAGGTTATGCGACCGCTTCTCAGGATCTCTGGCTGACGCCTTTTGCGAGAGTGGTTGTCCGCACAGGTGTGTGTCGCGTATGAACTACATCGGACTGCAGTGGTAGGTTCCGCGGTAAATTTCAAGGTCTCGAGGCGCCTCTGCGCAATGCATTGTGAGCGAGATGCCATTTGTCACACAAGCATCGCCCAGCTCTTGGAACAATGACATGGGAGCACCGCGTGGAGTCCCTGCGGCGGCCCAGACATGCAGACGTTGATCATGTTGCCCGTGGAACTCTCGATGTCGGTCGATCAGGGCGGGAATAGACATGGAGATCAGATCTCGATCTCGAGGGTCGCTGATGGACAATTGCCGGTTTGTTTCGGGGAATTTGACCAATTTGCCCTGCTTAATTAGCCTATTTCCGTCGGAGTATCTCTGAAGCCCCTACCAAACAAGCCCGTATGCCCATTTCTCCCACCGCGTTGCACACATTTTCAAATCCCGCTTGATACGTCAACATCGGATCGAGGAAGCATGTGGTGCCTGTTTTCAGCATCTCCGCCATAGTCAACCGGGCAGCATGGTAACCATCGAGCTCCTCATAGACGGATTCAAGGGGCCAGATGGCATCGCAAAGCCATTCGTGCAGCGGCAGATCTTCGGCCAGGCCTCGAAGGAGCGACTGTACGAGATGCGCATGTGTATTGATCAATCCGGGAATGATGATCTTTCCTGTGCAGTCGATCGATCGATCGATTGTGAAATCTGCAGGAACTGGACATTTCCCTATAGCTTCGATGCGTGAGCGATTGACAAGAATGTATCCATTGCGGATGATCTCCCGGTCAGGGTTGACGGTAATGATGGTGGCGCTGTGGAAGAGCTTCATGGGGAGAGTGATCACGATAACTCGAATTCGACAGTTGTTCACCTTCTAAAATCAACGGGTACCAAATGCAGATATAATGCTTCTAATTTCCCCAAATCGTCTTGGCGATAAGCGACCTCGGCCGAGGGAGCAGCCATTCAGAGGGCATGGATTATCGCGTCGTCGTTTATCAATCGCATATCTACCGTCACCATTATTCTCTACCTGGGGACTTTATCTGGGATCCTTGGTATACGGTTTACCGATCTATAGAAGGAGGATTGATCCCATCATGACCGGGGTTCATCTCTATATAGCAATTCAGAGCCGACGACATGATGGCTTTCATCAAGAATCCCCCGACGGAAAAAGACCACTCAGACTCCTCCGACGTAGAGATCTCTCCCATTGCAAGCCCCTCGAAATGGCAACAAGTTCGCCATTATCTTACCAGTCGAGATGGATGGGTCGGCAACTATGACTACCTGTATCTCGTTACCCCCAACATCTGGCCGCTCAACAAGAAATACCGAGGCGTGGAGCCGCCCTTCTATGGGCTGAATGATAATGTGCCCATCCTCTTGACAATCCTCCTCGGCGTCCAGCACGCCTTGACCATGGTGGGATCGGTGGTATCCCCTCCTCTCGCCATTGCTGGGGGTGCCTTTTACCTCAACTCTGCTCAGACACAGTATCTTGTCTCAGCCGCCTTCATCACGACCGGCATCGCCACGGCACTGCAAGTCACGCGAATCCACATCACCAAGACACCATTGTATATTGGCACCGGTCTACTCTCGGTCGTTGGACCAACGTTTGACATCCTCGCGGTCGCATTCAACTATACCGACATGCGATACGCGAAAGGAACGTGCCCAACTGACAGTAGCGGGGCCCGTCTTCCGTGTCCCGAGGCCTGGGGTGCAATGCTGGGCACGATGCTGTGTACCGTCTGGATCCAGATTCTGATGTCGCTGGTGCCGCCGAAGATCCTGAACAGGATCTTCCCTAAAATTGTCACCGGGAGCTTGCTTGTGCTCGTTGGCGCGTATCTCATCTCGAATGGGATGCAGAACTGGGGTGGAGGGTCGAACTGTAATGGTGGCTCCGGGATGTATGCTCTTTGTCCGGATATCTACGCTCCCAAGCCCCTCCCATGGTATGTCGCGCCTAATCACTTATAGTGAAGATGAGCATGCTGATCCGGTGCAGGGGCGATCCTAAGCTCATCGGTCAGGGCTTCAGCGTGTTTGTGACCATTGTCATGGCAGAATTCTTCGGATCGCCCTTGATGAGATCCGCTTCCATTATACTGGGCCTGGCTGTCGGATGTACCATTTCTGGTGCAACAGGCTACTGGTCGAGAGAAAGTATTGATGCTGCACCCATTGGAACCTTTCTCTGGGTGCACACATTCAAACTGTCTGTGGACAGTGCACTCGTGCTGCCCTTGCTAATCATGTTCATCTGCGAAGCTGTCAGCTGCATGCCGGATATCCTGGCGACGGCGGAGATCTCGCGTGTGGACATTGAAGGAACTGAATTCAACAGTCGGATTCAAGGAGGAATCCTGTGTGATGGTCTGGGAAGTTTAGTCAGCGCCCTTGGAACGGGGCTACCGATGGTGAGCCAAGCAGGGAACAACGGTGTCATATCCTTGACGGGGTGTGCGGTAGGTTTTTCGTATTCTTTCTCAAACGTACAAAGGCTGACAGCGGTCCAGAGTCGACGAGCTGGATGGTGTGCTTCTGCTGTGCTCATTGTTATGGGCATTCTAGGCAAATTCGGCGCCGTCTTTGGCTCCATTCCTTCTTCCGTCCTCGGGGGTATGCAGGTCTTCCCTGTACAGTACAATCGCTGTCGCTGGCGTACGCGTTCTGGGCATGGTTGAGTTCACACACGGAACCGGTTCATACTCACGGTGGCACTGGGGATTGGATTTATGGACATTGTGTCGCCCAAGTGGTTCAGCTCCGTGTTGACCTACAGTGGGAGCAATGTTCATCTCCAGGGATTTGAGGAGGGCATTAACCTGATTGTGGAGACACCGTTTATCATTGCGGCTGTAGTGGGTGTCATTCTCAATGCGATCCTGAAGGAGGAGACTCGCCTCGGGGATACATCTTTCTTCGGTCACACTGATGTTCGTGCAGTCTATACAGCGTGGTCACTATAGCGAACGCATTTGTTTAGGGATTATATAGTTCAACAAGATTAATTTGTTACAAATACACTATAGTACAGATAGACGTCATAATCTGGGTATCTCATCATGGCTCATAGGTAAAGTTCTTCAATAATAAGCACGACGATGATGGCTTCCACGTCCATCAGTGCCATGCATCCGACGAGTGCCAGCGGCCTAGAACCAGTCAGCCTATCCTTGTGACAGGATAAACAGCAATAATAATACCTTTACTGCCGGTCTATGTGTCAAAGTCCCTTTCAACTTCAGCATGGCTCCCGACACCTTGTCTCCCAGTGTGACCTTTCGACGGTGATGATGCGCCGGAGCAGTGGCGTTAGTACGACCGTAGGCGCCGTCATGGCGGGTCGTGGTAGTCTTTGTTTTGACTGTCCGAGTGCGAGCATTAGGGCCACGAAGACGAGTCAATAGACTGGGTTTGGTGGTACGAGTGGTGGTTGTGGTGGGACGTTGACGGCGGAACATTTTGATAGTGGTTGTTGTACTTCTGGTAGATCTTCAATGAAATGGCTTGAGTAGGTAGGTATTTGGATAAGATGGCACAGCTTGAAATGGATGATAGTGAATAGCAATTTTTATCTCAAGATTGTCGTAGTTTATATAACATAGTCCATATACCAACTTCTATCTTTGTCCTCTCTATCCTTTGATCAGGGTGGGTGACACACAACGTATGCCAAGGGATCTACATCTTCCAGCAGGAAAGTGACAGCTTTTGAGAGGAGAGGGTTAACGCCCGCACGTCATTTGGGAAGATCACTACGTCGATTCCACAGCTATATTGCCCTACAAGGACTTCAATGATATTACTATAATTATAGACATGTAGGGATGAATAGCCCAGGGCTTGTCCTTTTGTTAATGGTCCATCGATTAGGATAGAGCTGGAATGATGTCATGGCTGGCTGGTGGCTACAGACTACCTTTCTGTGCATCGATATTCATAAAATCTGCTATCAAGTAACATGATTTGGAAGTGTGTACCTTTGGTAATTGAAAGAGGATATCCATTGTGATTACCAGTAGATATGGTAGACAGGGTGGCAAAACTGTACGAACTTTAGGCAGAAATATATACTACTGCCATATACCACCTAAACACTGGAGAATAATGGGTTAAGGCATGCCCTGTAAAATATGCATGACCAATTATAGAAGTTTAGTAGATAAAGAAATAAAGAGAAAAGAACAGCATAAATTATCATAATGCTCTTCAAAACGCAAATAAGAGCTTGTTTGCTGTTTAGATCTAGCTTTTATAGCTTTAACTCATATAGTTGGGTTCTTTCAGTAAGAACACAGTAGAACAGAAGATCACGCAGCTACCTCCATTGTCTTCAGCTTCTCCTGCAACGCAGCAAAGTTCCTCTTCATCGCATTTGCAGTGAATTCCTCTCCCGTCACCATTGGGTACTTCTTCAACGGTCCCTGGATCAGCGAGTCCTTGCAGGGCTGGTTGAAATATGCAATGCTGTACCGATCTCCAAAGTAATCGCCCTTCTCTGAGGGCGCCTTCACTCGGTGAAACGTCGATTTGAACCTGTCGTCAGACCAGGACATCAGCAGATCGCCGATGTTGCAAACAATGTCCCCGGTGCGGGCGTCGACTTTGGTCCATTCATCACCGATTCCAAACTCGGTGACCACTTCTCGACCCGGACAGATTTCCAGCCCGCTCTGTCCTTCTTTTTGAAACAAAAGAGTCAGGAAATCCCAGTCCGCATGCGCTCCGGCTCGGTGATATGTCTTGCCGTTTGGCTCCTCGGGCAGAGCAAAGTAATGCAGTAGACGCATGGTGGTCTGCTCCACTGGCCGGGAGATATCATGACACTTGATGAAGAAGCCCTCCTCGAATCCCAGTCCTCGGGCAAAACAGCGCATCAACTGCTCCGATACCTGTTGCACGCCGTGCATGAACGCCAGGGACTTGGTCTTAAACCCCGGGAGATGCTCGTCGCTGACCCACAGGCTGGTCATGTTCTCGCCGAATTGCAGCTGATACGACTCCTTGGTATCTGGCTGGCCTGTCGAAGGACGGATCTGCGAGTTTTTCTCCCATCCGACGTTGTTTGCGTTCCAGGGGACAGTAGCTTTGACCTCGTCGGGCAGGGCGAAGAAGCTTTCTGCAGTGCTGAACATCTCCTCAATCTCCTGGGTGGAAATGCCATGATCGGTCAATGTAAAGAAGCCTACATTCTCAGCGGCGTCCACCAGCTCCGAGGTGATTTGGTCGATGCGCGATTCGAAGTCGCGGAGGGAGATTCGGGGGATGGGACGATCAACGTAGCGGGTCTGCATCTTGATGATATTTAGGTTGGATTGCTTGATCTACTGGACGAAAAAGAACTGTTATTTGATACTTTATACATTCTCACCCTATGAACCATCTTCTACCAGACGAACCATGGCCATCCTACATTCCAACCCTTGGCCCGCCGACCCCGCCTCGGCCGAGCCTTATCGTCTTTGGTGATTTGTTATTTGTGCATATAAAGCGGAGCAGATAGAGGATAAGGTGATATGAGGGATATAAGTGGCATTATTTCATCGACTCAATGTAGATATCCTCGGCCGAGGCGGCCGATAACTCCTCCGGTCTCTCTATCACTTCCTTTATATTCTCTCTCATGAAGTACGTACACATTTCAACATGAGCACCATCCACCGAAAACGTCTGGCTTGCGTGGAATGCACTCGTCGCAAGATCAAATGCGACAAGGTATTGCCATGTAGGAATTGTACACGACGGTATGCAAACAATCATGGGTTGCATTTGATGCTGACAGCAAGAAAGGAATACACATTGTGCTCGGCCGCGCGATTCCACGACACTCAACCACCGGGGCCCTCTACTACGCGATGGCGATATCCACTCCCCCGATATCGTTGACCTTGATGTTGTTTCAAGACTCCAGGCCCGGGTACGTGAGCTAGAAGCGACATTGCAACAAATCGCTTCCAGTAAGCAGCCTGTCACATCACCAGTCCTGCAAAATGAAAGAACAGACAATGGAGTTGTTGTCACACCATCCGTTGCGTCCACAGAAGAATGCATCGAAAACGATATATCCGGACCTGAGCGACTAGAGATCGAAGACGCAGCAACAATTCTAGAGTTTCTTGCCTGGGGTCGTCGTAAGAACCCTGATTACCGGGATGTCGTTGCCCGCAAAGACGCCCTTGAGCATCAATCTCCCGGCGATGTAGCAGCTGAAGATGTTTGGGACGATCGAAGCCCAGGGGGAACGTCTCCCTGTGCATATCTCCAGATACTGCTGCCGAGGAGACAGCAGGCAACCCGTCTGGTGCTCTGGTACCACGGGTCCTTTCATTCCATAAGTTTCCGCAACCATCTTGATGATTTTTACACTACGGTCAACGGCCAGATAAACCACCCCTCGGTTGATCTGCAATGGATCGCCCTGCTATTCGCCATCTTGACCGGTGCTCTAGCCTGCGCACCGCGAGCCACCGCGCAGGCGTGGGGATTCCCAGAATGGGAACAAGAAAGATTGTCCAAGCGATGGTTCAAAGCCGTCACCACCTGTCTGCATCAGGCAGACTTCACTGCGTGTCATTCCATCTACTCCGTCGAGGCTATCGCCACACTGACCCTTGCGGCTCACTTGCTCGGCTTCTCCAACACCCAGTCTGTTCTGTTGGCATCAGCAACGAGAATAGCGCAGAGTCTGGGCCTGCACAGGCTGGGGTCCGAAACAGATGAATCATCGCCGGGTCTGGTGGACCGGGAGATAGGACGTCGTGTGTGGTGTCAGCTCTGCATTCAAGACTGGTTCTCCATCCCGTTCTCCGAGAGCTATCTGATCAATGGGTCCTGCATCGACACGGCCAAACCGCGGAACTGCCGCGACGATGACATGCGCACCCTGTCAGACGATGAACCCTCCAACACCAGCTACTCGCGGTTCTTCTTTGAAATCGCTGCGCTTATGCCGCGGCTGCAGGATGAAATGACCACGGCTAACACCCTCTACACCCGCTACCAGCGGGTCCTGGAGTACGACCGTCAGCTGCGTATCTTGGCCACTCGACGACTCCCCTACTACCTTCAGAACGTGCCACTGGAGCCGTCATGGCCGCAGTTTGTCCCATGGGCCCGGCACAGTCTCGCCATCAGCTCCTCCCACAAGATTATCATGATCCATCGTAAATTCTTGGAGCTCAGTTTCACGAATCCCGTCTTCGCGCGGACGCGACGGACCTGCGTTGCGGCAGCCAGAACGATCATCAAGGAGCAGAAGGACGCGATTCATGACGGGGGACCTGTTCTGTGGATTCACCAAGCGTTCAGTGTGACGGCTAGTGTAGGTTCTCTCCTTGCAGCTCATGACATCACTGATGCAGTTCAGATCATCCTCTGCCTTGACCTCTTCCGCCGCACCATCACCGACCCGGAGACCAACCAGCATCGACAGCTCGTCCAGGACGGTCTCAAGATACTTTCGCGCTGCGATTCCAACATGATCGCCAGACGGGGCGTGCATCTCCTCGAGGCTCTGCTGGCTCGGAAGCGTGCACGATCGCAGGATGCCTTGCCGGGAATAAGAACAACAGAAAGCGCGTCCGAGCCGAGCCGGATTGTGGGTTTGGATCTGGTCGGTATCATCCGCAGCTTCTGCGAGCAGGATCGGCTTCAGATGACTGATCGACAGTCCGAGCCGACTCGAGACTGGCCGCCGATGGATTTCCGTGGAGCGAATAGAGATAATGGACAATCTCCCTCGCTAGAGCCTCTGTCAGTGTCACTTGGCTTGGAATGTGCGGAGGGACTAGAAGATATCTTCTCCTTGGCTGCTAGTTATGTTACTTAAGTTAGTATTTGGTTGGCAATGATCGTTGACAACAATTGTGTCATATCGATCCCTAACTGAGACCCTGCAATGACACAACAGTACAGCCCCTGGTGTCTCAACTGAACAGCCTCATGCCACTGAAGGGACTACTTGTGATTATTGTGACCGTCAGAAGCGACTCGACTGATTTCATGCAATTACAAATCATTTCCCGAATCTCCACTATTCGGTCAGGGGCAGTGAGCGCTTAGTGTCATTTCATCGCTGCGCCGCATCCGACTTCCAATAAGATAAACCATCCATGTTGGTTCTCCACTCCATCCTTGACTCTCTGATCGACTATGGACACAATGTAACAACAGCATTGATTATGCCTGTCGAGCAAGGCTGAAAAATCCCAACATGTTCTGACACCGTTAGATGCTGAGCCGCAAATGACTTCAAACGTAGATTTCAGCCCGCTATTAAACATGTAGTACCCTATGCAGTGCACTAGGCTTATACATGGAGAATATACATCATGAGAAAGGGATTGTTGTCTTTGCTCTCTTTTGTCATCGACACAAGTAATGCCATTACTCTTCGCAAAGGGGAGAGCCCGGCTGTTGTTGGGCTTCGATTCGACCGCCAACAGAACGATGACATTCTCAAAATACATCGCTCTCCATCGAGAAGGCGCAACTCGATACTATCCGAAGGGCTATTAAATGAGGTATGTCGCTTTGACTTCCCTTTGATACCCGAGACTAATGACACAGCATGCTATGACTCTATACACAGCCAATGTCACTGCTGGCAGCTCAGAGCAAGAGATCGCCGTGGTACTAGACACTGGAAGCAGCGACACCTGGTTCAATATTCAATCATCGAACTTTTGCCAGAACATGGTGAACGACTGCGAACGATATGGGACCTACGACAATAGCTCATCAAGAACCTACACATTCGTCAACCACGAGTTCAACATCACATATAATGACGGCACCAAGGCGACGGGAGACTATATCAAGGATACAATTCAGTTCGGGGGAGTTATGTTAAAACAATTCCAGTTCGGCATAGCAGAAGAGAGTACCTCAAATCGTGCGCTTCTCCATGCATTCCAAATCAACATGCACTAACTATCAATCAGGAGGAACATTGGGTCTTGCATTTCCTGCGCTTGAAGTCAGTCGCACTGGGTATCCCAACTTCCCTCAAGCTCTGGTGCAAGCTGGTCACATCAAGTCGGCCGCGTACAGTCTCTGGATGGAGGACGTAACCTCCCACAGCGGGACGATTCTCTTTGGAGGCGTGAACAAGGCGAAGTATCTGGGACAGCTTCAGACAATTCCCCTCGAGCCCGCTGGCGGCATGTATACGTCCTTGCGTGTCATATTGACCGGGCTTGCTCTGCAGCAGCCCGCTTCAAATAGAACCAAATATCCAGATACCGAATTCCCCCTTCTTGTCACCATCGACTCAGGCGCAAGCGTGACTTATCTGCCCAAATCGCTCACCACCAAGATCTACCCCGATCTTGGGGTCACACACAACGCTGTGTATGGCGTCCCGGTTCTCCCGTGCTCCATGAAAGACAAGGACATTACTCTGACGTTCGAATTCTCCGGTATCCGCATCGATGTCAGTATTCACGAGCTCGTTTTGAACGGAATAGATATGGACGGAAACACTGTGTTGTGCGTGTTCGGTATCTATACAAGCACCAGTGGAAACCCCGTACTGGGTGATACATTCCTCCGCAGCACGTATGTCGTGTTTGATCTGGCCAATCGCGAGATCTCCATGACCAACACCAATTTCAATCCCGGGGCGGATGCGATCCTCGAGATTGGGGCAGGCAAGGATGCAGTGCCTGGTGCCACTCCGGTGCCGTCGCCAGCTACCACGGCCGTGAATATGCCGACTGCGGTGCCTTTGGCGACGGGAAGAGAGGGAAAACACAACAGCATAGCGAGTAGTGTGGAGATGGATGTGAGGTTGCTTTTTGCTGGCTTGATTGTTTGTCGTTTGATGTTACAAGTAATAGCCATGTAGACTATCAAGAAATTGATTGCAAATACTGCATGAACGAATCGTCAATTTCCGGCGTCTTGTCTCCAATCCGACTCATCTCAGCGAAGTTGAAATCACTGTACGATTGGTCGTCTGGCCACATGTCACCAAAGAGCTCCGAGTCGGCTTTCTGGGCCAGTACAGAAGTCTCCACGGTAGCTGCTGGGAGATTCAGATGCTGCGTAATGGGCTGCAGCATGGACGGCAGTGTTTGTCCCACCTTTGTCAACAGCAATGGCAGAAACCGTTGTCGTCCACCAGGGAGCCTGTGCACGAGCGAGAAGAAATGCTTCAAGTAATCCTGCGGGCCTAGGTTGAACCCCGACGAGCGCAGTCCCACCGTCGATAGACAAGCCATTACATCGGTGAGCGTACAGGCTACTTCGAAGATTTTCTCGATCTGTCAGGGCTAATCAGCCTTGTCGTGAAAGAAGAGAAAAAACCACCAACCAGTCCAATCCCATGAGTTTCCATACTCTGCGTTGACAACTTCCACGTCGCCAAAGAGAGGTCTCGGGCGATCTGCAGCGGATACCGAAATTCCATGCACGGATAGCTGGCTTTGCTGGACAGAAACCCCGCCGTGGTGGATAACTGCCAGATCATGGTTCGCAGCCACTGCTGCGAGACACGGAGGTCCGCCATTGGGATATCGGGAAGCTCGAGGTCGGGAGGAACAGCATTGCAAATATGTTCGTCGAGCCGGATGAGGGACTCGCGGGAGCATGTGGCATGCGTACCGTTCCAGAGCCCGAGGAACGACTCGTCGAACGGGCGATAGAGGTCAGCGAGACAGCGAAATCCAATATCGGCTGCGTCTTGAGGTGAGGCATCTTCTAGAGCCGGACTGTTGGCGGTAATTTGTAGGGTGACGGGCCGATGTCTTCGAATGGCATGGGCTCTGTTCGGATTAGTAGCATTCTACGAGAGTCATTGACTGAAAGTACCGTTCGGATATCAGAAGCAGCCAGAAGAGCTTGCCGGCCAAGGAGGAATCTGCTTCATCGCCGTTTAATGTGCCTGATTGAGTATCCAGCATGCCAGCCGTGTACAAGGTGGTGGCTTCCCGCAGGAAATAGTACGCATGGCGCTGGTTCCCCAGCGCAATATGACAGCCGTACAAAAGAAAAGCGATGGTGATGCTCTGCCGGACAGGACGAGTGAGCGGATCAAGATGCCTCCGCGCCTCAGTCGCTTCATCGAGCAATTCGCGCCCAGTGTCCATACTCTGGGCCCACCTCGAGCCTGCAGCTTGGGATGAGGAATACCCCGTCTGCATCATGACAAAGGCACAAAAGGAAACCACCAAGCAATACGCATGAATACAATGATCCATCTGGTCCACGTATCTCTGGAAAACTTCCGCCTGTAGAATGGGAACTGTGCCTTGCATGCGCGCGAAGAAGTACTCGGAGCAATCCCGGATCAGCTCCCCAGGAAGGAGATTTTCCTTGCGCGCAAATCGACATCGTCCGCTACTTGAAGCCACAGGAGAATCGGCCACTGTTGGACTTGCAATCGTAGGGTTAGATGGCTCATTTTCTTGAGCATTCTGTGTGCGCAGTTCAGTGAGAACGTTGGCCGACTGGCCCTGCCGTCCTTTCTTCCGTCGGATCAGCGATGTTCGACAGTTTAGCCGGGCCGATCGACACTGGCTGCAAGGTCTTTGGGCATTGCATTTGACCTTCCGACGTCGACAGGCATCGCAGGCTTGCTTGACCATCTGTGTGTCGCGGGGCATCCTGTAGGTCTGATTGCTTAAGACTGCTGTTGCATGATTGAAGGGAAATTGTGGGGAGGGTTGAAAAACGGAGAAGACGTGGGGGTTTCCGAGTCATCCCGCGCCAAGATTAAATATACAAAGGACAAAGGCAATGAGTCGAGACCAGAAGTTTTTAGAGCAGTATGGTCTAATTCTGACGAGCAGGCACAGAGGGCAAGTAACCGGCGCTGGAGTTAGAGTTTATAGTCATTGGACGCCATTATCAAGACATAAATGCTGACTGAACTTAGGGAAGAGCTATCTTGGTCTCCAGATTGTGAGCCCAACTGATGAATTACAGCATGGCTTTGGGCCTTTGTAGTTCTCTCTTGAGAAAGTCTTGAATGCCACCTCGCATCCCCCAAGCATGCTTTGCCAAATCTTGCGTATTGACGGGCAGCTGTCTGGTCCAGCTCATCAACCGCTCATATACATTTCCATCTCGACACCCCAATGCGCTGTTCAGACTGGCATCAGTGAAATCCCATGCATCTGTAAGGGCGATGAGATCAGGGAGAAGCTCAGAGAGGATTTCATCAATGCGCATCCGCATTTCATCGAACTGATTCGAGGTTAATACCCCGTCTTCCGCAAAGGGAATGACGTGGAACGAGGAGACGGAGCTAGTGATGTTTGTCAACGCAAACAACTCAGACAGTCGGGACAGGACGGGAAATAGGCTGGGCTCAGATGTCCGGATCATCTCCACCCGCCGTTGCATAGACTGCAGGACGAAGTATTCTGTATATGCATGTGCCGCGGGCAGAAGGCGCATCAGACAAGAATTCCACGCCTCTGCGGCAGAGGATACCTGCGCTTTTTGGGTATACGCAGTATATGCACCGGCGAGGAGTCTGTGATAGTGATGTTGAAATATGGACCGAAGAGTAGACGGCGCTAAGAGTTGGTTTGCCGTGATCGTCTTGAGATAGGAACACTCTGCGTCACTTTGAAGGTATTGCTTGAACTCGCGCAGGCACTCTATCATATCCGAATCAACTATCCCTCCGGCTTGCATTACGTTGATCTGTTTGAACAGATATCGCATCAACTGCTGCCACATCACGTAGTTTTCCCCCTCGAAAGTTGCCGTGACACAGGCAGTCGCCACCATCTCGGGGAGTCCAGACAGAGCCACATATCCCTGCCCTCCACACATTTTGCGCGCTTCTTCGGCTCCCGCAGCTGCAGTATTTGTTGCCCAAGCTTTGAATCCTGTACTGAGCGCATGGATGAACGGAAGTCGACCAAGGTTGCCTTGCGATTTCTCTCGCTGAAAGTCCGAGAACTTGTCATCGAACTCTTTGAAAGCAAAGAGCGTGGCATATGCTTGGGAGACCAGCGTCAGTAGACGGTAGTGCTGCGACTTGTAAGCCACAATCGCGACCTCGGGTGCTCTGGGATCAGAGAACATTGGTACCCCCTGCTCCCGCACCACTGCGTATCGCGTCGCCACGGTCAGTGGCTGTGCCAGTCCAAATGCTGCCCATTCAATGATCACCCGTCGTACTTGGAGCATGGTGGAGTAGACCTGCTTCGAGAAATGCTGACCGTTATCATCAGACCGGATATATGACCCGTCGGAGAGCACCTGGGCATGTGCAGCCAAAAGACTGCTGCGTGGGACTCGCATATGATCGAAGCGTGCATATCCGTTACAGGTTCCGTTATACGCCATCTTTATTCCCACATCCCCCAGTTCGATACCAGGCGCCGGAGCGAAGTCGTCCAAGGAGCGGATCTGCACCACGAACCAATGCATACCTTGGTCTTTGTCTCGGATAAGCAATTTCGCTGCCACCACCGCGTGCGAGCAGCTGAGCCCCAGCCCGCCAGGCCAGTATTTGGTCGCTGTAAGGGTAGGGGAGTGAATGACAAATTCGTCTGTGTCCGGGTCGAATGTGGCCGTGGTTTCGATCCCACGGACGTGACTTCCATGGCCCAGCTCCGTCTGCACGTAGCAGCCATTGACCTTCATCTGGTCGATCAGGGGGAGCCAATGTTCCTTCTGTTCCAGTGTCCCCTGAAGCTCAATTGTTCTGCGAAACATGAGGAAGCTCAGGCCAAATGGAGTGGAGTTGGTGAGCTGATATCGCTCTGTCAGATTCTCAAATTGTTTATGATTATATAGGATCATATCATCGATGATTGCACGCCCCCGACGAACCCCTTCCAGATACAGTCCCGTCCGGTCCAGTCCGGAGTAGATGTTTGGTAGCTTCATATCATCTGTCAGCTCCAGAGCCGATTCGACGCGTTGGAAGGCCGCTCGTCGGCAGGACACATTCTCTTCTCTGCATAGATTAATAAGGGAAGTCCGAACATAGGATCGCATCGACATACCCATCATAGATTATCTGTGTCAATTTAATCGGATCAAATGTGGCAGCTTGTCTCGCCTGTTCCATCAGGACCATCAGACGATTAGAAGCCATCTTGGGTGATTGAGCGCTCACAAGTGACAGATACAGATACCAGTGTGCGGCTATAGTTCAGATCAACCCGAACACGAAATTGAGGCTGAACCTCACCGTACATAGCCCATGAGCAATCTGGGCTCCCTGGCCACGGTGTCATTTAAGGGAAACTTCGGCGCTTGGATATGGAGGACTGCGGCTGATGTTTAGTGCCAAACTTTCAGATTTTTGGAGATTCCAAGTGGTGCCAAACAAAATCCTACTGGCCCAGAGAAGGGTAGATAGTCATAACATAGCCTCTTTTCTACGCCCATCAGGACATTCAGGTCAGCGCCAACGGACGCCAACCAGTCTCCGCGGGGACCGGCTCGACGCTTGGAAGAAAGCGGCCCGTCAAGCTCAATCTTCATTCGTCTTTGACTCGGTGGCTTGAACAGCTCAGTACTAGGATTGTCGATCGCGAATCTGTTGAGTGATTCAGTCTCAACAATGACCTCCCTAAAAGAGCGCCGTGTGTAAAGCCGCGAATCCCGCATGGACCAGTTATGAGCAAAACAAAGGCTTGTAATCTCATTGATTAGTTCTCGTGCTTGCAATCGACATTTCCGCTAGTTATTCTTGATGTTACCCGTCACCTGAAATAGCCCGGCTTCCCCATCAAGAGCAGACCGCGTGGGATATGTCGGGCCAGAGCACAGCCCACGTCGATACATTTCTGTCCAGACTCACCCCACTCCAAGCTGGAGTCTTTATTTTGAAATCTCAAACCGGCTGCCATGTCGTTCCAGAACTATGAAATCGAACAGGTTAACTCGAAGCAGGAATGGACTTTTGACAAACACTCTACCGCTGTCTATGGATGGCCGTGCCGGATTTGCAGGCGTTCACGAACATCTTGGCATAAAAGACTCTGGACATATCCCATTGTTGATAGATGATTATACTACCATGACAGCTCCTGCAAAGGCCAACCACGCCGGTAGATCTGCAACTAACATCCTGATCCGATGAAATCCCAGCCACTCCTCCATCTCCACCGTTGCCCCATTCTCGTTGCTGTCCTCGACTATACGTTGAATCCGAGGCGCCACAAACGGCACAAAGAATAGATGCGCCACCGCACCCGCAACGCCGGCCCAGTAGAACGTGGTGCGTGACAGGGGCAGGGCGCTGCGCGACCGACTCAACAGAATATTCGATACACCGGCGGAGATGGTGGCTAGATTAAGCGCAAGGACGGAGACGATCTGGCGATTGAAGATATACGCGTACCATTTCGGCAGGACAGCATCGGAGGATTTCCGGATAGACGGATGGAGGAAGGCCGAGTTGGAGAACAGCTCGACCAGGGCATGGACAAGACTTCCTGTGCTGGTAGCTAATGGCGCAACGCGGAGTAGCTGAAGGGGATCGAAAATGAGTCCGGAGGCCATGAAGCTTAATTCTGTGTGCGTCAATCAAGTAGAAGACTGAATTGTTAAGGAAGTCAAGGATGGAGCGGGATTAAATACTACAATGCGAGAAACAGGTGGAGCCAGCGTAAGCCCTAATGCAACGCTATGCAGGGATGGATCAGGCCACAGGAAAGTGTTTCAGGACATTAGTCACTTTGATTTTCAAGTAGATAATACAAACAAATGATACATACAATTCGAATCAGTCTTTGTGATGCTCCTCTCGCACCTCCATGTGTCCCCCCTCCCCCTCGTACGGATCTACCGCCGTCTCTCTGAACTTGCGCGCCGACACTCCTTGCTCGAACAACAGATCCAATTCCTCATACGTCCTTCCCTTGGGCTCCGGCAGGCGAAAATATGACCAGACCAAACTGACGAGGCATGTTGCCGCCCAGAAATATGCGCTGCGGGCACCCCAGTTCCAAGCCGCTGAGTTGAGCTGATAGTTTGTGAGCACATTGACCACGATATTACTCACGTTGTATCCGACTCTAGCCAGCACGATTGTTTTGGCCTTGAGCCGGGTGGAAGAGAGTTCCGACACCAACGAGTACGTCACGGGTCCGATGGTAAAGTCGTAGCAGAAAGTGAAGATAATCAACATCGCACCAATCGCCCACTTGGCCGCGCTATTATCTTCCGGCGCAAAGGAAAGACTACCTGTGATGACGAGCAGGGTGAACAAGCTTGCCAGACCGCAGACGTGCAGTGTTCGACGACCCGCGTAGGTCATTAGAAACCACGATCCCGCGGTACCAATGAAGCCGAGGGCATATTGCGCCAGCGAGAGATCAAAGGAATGCACCGTCGGCAGACCGGCCTGGACGCAAAAGTACGCAAAGTAGCCCATGAGGTTCTGCCCGCATAATGTCTGGACAAGCCAAACCACACAGACAACTTCTGTTCGGCGCAGGTTCGTCCCCTTGAAACAATCGGTGTATTTTGTGCCGCTCGCCAGCGTCTTTTCCAGCTCGTTCGTATGCTGGATCATGGCGATGGTCTCATCAGGGTCGAAGTTCGGATCGTTGGATGAAGTAAGCCGCTGCAGGGCTCGTTTCGCACCTTGGAGATTACCCCGTCGGACATGCCACCAGGGCGATTCAGGTGCGAAGAGGATTCCAATAAGGATCGGGAGTGGCCATGCCCACTGCACCGCAAAGGGAATCCGGTACGCCCACTGGTCCGCTCGTTGTATGGATCCGCGATTCACACCCACCGCGACGAACTGCCCAATCACCCAGCACATGTTGATGAAGGTCGTCAAGTACGGACGGAGGACAACAGGACACACTTCTGAGGCGTAGGCGGCAGGCAAAGTCTGGAAGATGCCCCAGGGAATACCGGCCAGAATCTCTGCAGCGAGGAGCATTTTGACATTGACGGCAAAGAAGAAGAGGAAGACCACCGCGTTCATGGCCGCCAGCGCAGAAACCATTGTCCAGCGGTATCCCAGCCGTTCCGAAATCAGACCGTTGATGAGCAATCCGAAGACTTCGCCCACTCGGGCCCCGTTCGAGAGGGCTGATTGCCACGACGCTGGGACCGTCCATTTGCCGGACGCAGACTGAAGCCCATATTTCTTATTGAACGCCGGAGACGCGTACATGGAGCCCAGCAGCGCCAGATCGTATCCTTCCATGATCAATGTCGACGAGAGGAGGACAGACCAGCCCACGGCCTTCGGGTACAAGCGAATCGCTTGCCAGAGCGTCATGGACTGTTCTTTGCGGGCAGCTTGCTTGCCCTCCACGAGAGCTCGGGGCTTTTCTCCCTCCATAGTGTCTGGGTTATTGGACGTGGTCATATTGCGACTGAATTCTTGCAGGACGGCATGAAGACCCCAGACAGATGCCTCTATTTATATTCATTTTACTGCAGTCATGCTGTGCATATCATGAGCTCCGGCCTGCTCTCAAGATGCGCCAGAAAACGTCAAGGACCCTTCCGATGCAGCATGATCTGGGGAATTTTTCCTTTACCCCACACCGTCCGATGTGGGGATCCTGCATATGCACATAGCAGTAAACGAGCTTTCCTTCTTTCTCATTGGCTACAGCTACGCAAATCGGCCTCTACTCGGAGGCAAGGCGGATGCAAGTCGGAGACACGGGCAGGAGTACAAGCAGGACAAGATGCTGTGGCTGCATGTCGCACTCCAGAGTCTAACACCCGGATTTGATATTATCTGGGAACCGCTGAACATTGTTCTACATGTTGGTCCATAGCTTTAGTCTCAGCATGTGGGAGAACACAACGGATGCATAATCGAGGACATAAGTCAGCTATGCATCTGCTGACTACACAGGAAGATATGGGGCCGAGATGAGGGCGGCCAATCATGTGGATGGAATGCTAGGTTATCCTGTTCCTTGATTTCATCGATTGAACTGCTCCATCGGACGGAGAAGATGCAAACCCTTCGCAGACCCCAAGAGAGCAAGCATACCAGAGGAGGGCATAACTATCAACTCGCCAAACGATCGCAAACACCAAGTACAAGTCGCAAGCTCGGAGAAAGACGGGGTAGCTTAAGGATTGACGATTGATCGTCGATTATGGATGGCGACAAAGATGGATACGTCACTGGATTCGGCATCTCAGCTTCAGGCTGAGGCTCAGCAACAGCAAGCGGATCATGAAGCCGACCATCGTGCACGGGAGCTGTTCCGTTACTTCCAACCTGACAATCCAGCCTTGCTTCCCACGTCCACAGCCCGGAGTCAATCCTCATCGTCATCTGTCCCGTCCAAAGCAAGTCCGAACCTTGTTCTCACAGCACTGACCCAGTTGGCTGCGATTAAATTAGGAGTTCAACGTGCAATCATCAGGTAATGATCCCTTTGGGTAGAATCATTAGCTGGCCTCTGTGACAGTCGTGTTGACCTTGCTTCAGCTTGATTGATCGAGAAACGCTCTATGTTGTCGCTGAGGCTACCCGGTCTCTCAATCTAGGTGACAATGGGCTGTATGAGAATGAGGGCGATGGCCTGTGGATGGGATGCTCCCATGGCCCTGTCGCTGGCACTTTATGTGAGGTAGGCGGATTTGCATTCGATCCTTCACATCCTAGCTGAACATGAGTAGAAAACCATTGCCTTGTCGCCCACTCCCGAGGAAAAGTATCCATTTTTCATTGTTGACGACCTGCAACAACACCCAAGGTATTGCAGTATTCCCTGTGTCGCTGGACCCCCGTTCTTCCGTTACTATGCCGGCACCCCCTTGATGACTAGTAATGGCATCAATATCGGCAGTCTCTATGTCATCGACGCACGCCCCGGCATCTCCCTAAGTACCGCCCACAAGGAAACTCTCGGTGTGGTAGCCGCCGCTGTCATGGAATACTTGGAGACTTCGCGCCAATCGCTCGAGAGCACTCGTCTGGTGAAGCTGCTCTCCGGACTCAATTCCTTTGCGCAGGGAGAAGCGAGTGGCGATCCCGTGGTGGAGCGCTTATCTAGACGCTCTAGCTCTTCCGACTCGGATGGTCCAAACACCCCCAGCCCCCCTAGCACGCCATCGCTGGGACCTGATCTACAGCCTGCTCCAGCTGATGGGACAACTTCGCCCATGGCGATCGCTCCACGCAAGTCTGCCAACTCCGCAATCCCCGATAAAACATCTAATTTTGTCGCTGATGATGTTTCACTAAGCGGGAAAAGCTGGACTTTTCAGCGTGCGGCTAACATCATGCGGGACAGCTTGGACCTGGGCCAAGAGGGTGGTGTTGTGATCTTCGGCGCTCATGATGCCTCTGATCAGGACGAAGATCTTCAAGAAGAAATGCCACGTCCAGCGCACACAAAAGCCAGTATCCGGGCTATATCGACAAAGTATTCCCATTCCTCGGGCTTGGCTGACGAGTCGCACTTCATCCCAGCAGCCCGAATGGATCGCCGGTTCGTGAAGCGGATGATGCAGCGATTTCGCAAAGGAGCTCTCTGGTACTTTCACCGAGACGGGACCAACTTCTCCTCGGACGAAGATGGGACACGCTCAGCCAGTGACAATGACCGCAGTGAAATATCTTCCGCCCAATTGGGAATCCCACATCATCAGTCTCAGAGTGCGTTGAGAGAAAAAGATACTCTCCTCCTGCAATTCTATTTCCCCCGCGCTACTCGCATCATCTTTGCACCCCTGTGGGATTCTTTCAACTCGAGGTGGTTCGGGGCATGCTTCTGTTGGAGCCTAGAGGAAAGTCGGATATTCAGTCCTCATGTTGAGCTCGGCGGCGTGCTCGGCTTCGGAGCTTCATTAATGATGGAGCACAGCCGTGTACAGAGTCTGGAATCGGACAGGAGGAAGGGAGACTTCATCAGTAGTATCTCGTGAGTACATTTCAGACTATTGTAGTGGTTGAAAAAGGCCGTTTCTGATACCGAAGTGCAGACACGAACTGCGGAGTCCGCTCCATGGGATTCTCGCCGCAGGAGAGTTCCTCGCTGAGCAGGCCTTGTCCGGCTTCTCCAAATCGCTTCTGGACACCATCCGTGTGTGCGGTCAGACACTTCTGGATACCTTTGAGCAAGTCCTCGATTTCAGCAAGATCAATTCTTTCAAGAAAAAACGACGCCAGGCGAGTTCGCTTCCGCACGGGGACCGCGGGTTGACAAGAGCTCCTGAAAGACCACAGTCTTTACACATTCTAAAGGTCGCCAATGTGGTGACTATTATCGAAGATGTGATCGAAAGTATTTGCTTTGGCTTGAATCACTTTAATCCTATGTCTGTGGGCGGAGTTCCATCTGCATCACTTGGAATACAGGATAACAATATAGGGCTTACCAGTTATGTCGATATCTCCATTGATGTTAGTCCAAATGATTGGGTCTTCATATTAGAACCTGGGGCTTTACAACGCATTATCATGAACGTCTTTGGCAATGCGCTGAAGTACACGCGTGAGGGATATGTGTCCTTACATATCGAGATTCTGACAGACAAAGGCACTCTTCAGGCACCTGCCGGCACGGACACACTACTCCTGACAATTTCGGACACTGGCAAGGGTATTTCGAGCGAATATCTGCGCTCCCACCTGTTTACTCCTTTCTCACAAGAGGACTCATCGTCGCCTGGCACAGGGCTCGGACTATCTCTTGTCCACAGCATTCTCCGGTCCCTAAATGGTCGCATCAAAATCAAGAGTCAGCCTGGCTCAGGGACTGTGGTCAAAATCTCAATCCCCCTTTCGCGCCCCCAAAGACATGAGCATCCAGCAGGACCGATGGCTACTAATGAATTAGTGCCTCTCGCTCAGCAAGATGTCATCCAAGCTGTGAAACATGAGCTCAAAGGGAAAACCGTATGCTTTGTGGCTTCCGAACGCTCGGCGGCCACAGGGCCGTCGTCCACAAGTACAATAACAGCATATTTAACACAGTGGTTTGGACTTCAGCTGCAGCCATGGAGTCCAGATACTTACGCAGACCTGGTTATCATTGACGAATCCGAACTGGTACGCATTAAATCCTTATCGGAACAATCTACGCTGCTTGTCCTTTGTCGAAAAGGGCCAGGTACGACATCAGCTTTTGCACGCCTGGCCCAAGCACGGCCAGAAATCGAATGGCTTCACCTTCCATGTGGTCCTTACAGACTGGCCCGAGCAATCCATAGTTGTCTGCAGGTAACACCCAGACTTCATGCCCCTGAGAAGCTGTCTTCTCCACCTCCGAAAATGCCAGATTCAAGTAGAGAAGTAGAGATTGATGGAACTTTCATGAATGCGCCGATCGTGACACCATCCGTCCCAGCTCACACCACAGATGCCGCAGCGCAAAACCTCGACCTTGCTTTAAGACCAACCAGCGTTTCACCGTTGCAGAACATCCTGCAGAAACAGAGTGGAAGCCAACTTTGGGATTTATCAGCCAAGTCTGAAGATCTGCGGATCCTCCTGGTCGAAGATAACACCATCAACATGATGCTCTTGCAGAAGAGTGTTGCTTAGAGGCATCCCAGCATTCTACATACTGCTGAGGATGGCAGGAAAGCCGTCGAGGCTGCGACGGCAATGACCAAGGGCTGTCATATCATTTTTGTGGGTCAGTATATAGCCGCTTTCGAAAACTGTAGTATGATTCGCTAATTTATGACTAGATATGACAATGCCTGTAATGGACGGCTTCAAAGCAACAAAGGCGATCCGCGCTCTGGAGATGGAACGCAAGACCATTCCTCCTGCGACGATCATCGCACTGACTGGTCTCGGATCAGATGAGCACATATTGAAAGTGTATGCGGCAGGAATCAGTGTTTTTGTAACAAAGCCCGTCTCCTTCAAGGGGATTACCCGACTGATAGATCATTGGAAAAGGGGCATAACGGATTTGGATTCTCAGCCAGTATCTTCGCCTTGATTTTTGCACATTCATATCCAAATGAACTGGGAGAAGAGTTGTGAATCTCAATCAGTACCAATGTCGGTCTCCACAGGTTGGGTGGTTGGATTGTCTTAGGTTGATACCCATTTGGAAAAGTCAATTGTTCACTATAGCTTCTGTACTAACCACTAACATGTTTGTGCTTAATCTTTGGAGAGACTCTTGTGTTTTACTTCAGGTATGATTACATAGCAGGGCATTGAGGGTTTAACAGTTTCTCATGGGTCTATTACTCAACTCTTACATCCTAGAAATGGTATCATGCTTGGAGTCCACATCCCCCTCTATAAATTATCGTTGCCTATAATAACCGAATCAGCGAGCACAGGCACTGTGGGCAGGGCCCTGTCACAGCCTGGGATCAGTCGCTGCTTTTCTCTGCTAATCACTTCTTTTGGAACGGGGTGATGTAGTCCTAGACGAAGTCTATATTCAATACCTGCCTTACCTATCTTGTAAGTTGATGCGGAAACTGTTCCAGCTATTCCCAATTCCACACGATGCCAGCTGTGAGGGCTTTTTCAGCCCTAAGCTCTCGAAATACAATTCAAGGTAGCCTATCTCACAGCGGATCCCTAGGACTAAATGTTTGAACTAAAAAAAGCAAGAAAGGGGTGTATTGACCATGGCTAGCTAGTACTAAATTGGCCTCCAAGGTAGACCATCTTCAAGATCGCTGAGGACCGGCAGCTGTAGCCTGAGCATGGCCGTCAATATCAGTATCATCAACCCTATTGCCGTGAATGCCCATTCTGAGACGAATCGGCAGCCTGCACAAGGATACATGCTTATTACCAACTCGCTAATCATCTCATCGGAGTTTATAGTGAGGCCAATGAGGTAGCCGTCACCTTCGGGAGCATCTAGGTAGCGAGGGATGAAGACCGGCTCTTGGTAGAGTCGATAGTCTCTGTTCCAGTATTGATCGACCTTTCCGGTCTCCAAATTCAACTTGTACTCGCTATTGAACGGAGGGAATCCACCTAATTGCTTCTGGTTAGCTTCAGAGGGCCACTGGGAATAGGATTGAGCCAGCCAAAAAAAGGTCAGGTCATATCTCTTACCCCCAACCCGCTTAGAAACCAGCGACCAGTCCGTCTTTCCCTCTTCCGGATCCTGCATGGCTCCGAAAATACACTTGCTCTTGTAGCACATGTATCAGTCATCGACGCGGATCATCTCATTATCCTTTTCAATGACTATTTCAGGTTCGAGTTCAAGGTTGTCGGTCTCGGGGTCAATCATCCAGTGGGCCAACCGAGCAGGATTTGAGCCCATAGGGGGTGAATTTCCGTCCTTGTCAGGGAAAAAGCCAAAAAAATTACCGTTGGCGTGGCTCATGTAGAGGTGGATCTTGCCATCCCCCTCCCACGCGTTGGCTACGTGTCCGTTATATGCATTGGCACCATAGAACCACTACATATAGATATTCAGCACTGGGTAAAAGATTTAGGGTGATTTCATAGCGTACCTTTACATCGCTCGACGTAGCTCCTCGTCTGGGGAGAACGCCAATGTAGTAGGGTCGGTCAGGGTACCACTGCCAGTGGTTTTCACCAGCCTTGAGGTGGTAAATGCTATCAAGATGCATTGGGTAAATTGGAAACAGCACCTACGGAATAGATCAACAAACTTGGGCGTGTTTAATTGCATAGGCCAGTAGGAGAGTGCTCACCCGATTCTCGGTCGCCGCCATCTCATGCTGGAAACCGCAGACTGGAGCAGTGAACCAGACTTTCTCCGTCGTAACTCCGTGCTGATCCAATACCCTTCCCCTCGTAGCCAAAGCAGAGCAACTTTCGGGTAACAGCATCATACTTGGGATGCGCGGTGAAAGTCTCGCTCTCCCATTGGCCGTCAAAGTCATAGGCACCATAGGTTCCAAGAGTCTTGGGTCCATTGCGTAGAGAGGGCCATCTTCCTTGAGAGTTAAAAGCTTGTCACGCCAAGGGAAAGTGGTGGTATTGGCAACGGTGCCGACGCAGTAGTCGAGGGAGTCAGTGAAGGGATTGCTGTATTGGTCTGCACAGATTAGAGACTTGTTAAGACGTGGAATCCGAAACAGATGATAACCTACCAAGGAAAGTCTGTCAGTGTTCCCGCTCCAGCTTCAACCTTTCGGTCTCCACGTAACGCTGCTTAAAGTCAATGTGCCCATCCTTGATGCCGAAGGACGAAACCAAGCCGTCACCATTGATCGACTGCAAGGCGATGTCAACGAAGAGAATCAGGAGCGCTGGGCTATTCTCGTACTATAGAGTACATATAATATCATCTTTGATGAAGCAAGATCGGGCATGATTCTGTAAGTTTCCGGAGATCTCCTTGGGGGTCTCGCCTTCGACCTCCAGGTTGTAGATCTCACCCTCAATGCGAACAGGCCGCTGGAAGCTGAGAGAGCTGGCCCAAAATTCTCAGGGTTGAATGCGCTGGGGACAGGAGAGTGCTTTGGCTGGCCATCATGTTTGATGCTGTTGCGGATCGAAAGGACTTCCATCGTCTGCAGAATCGAAATTAAATAGCAATGCAAATGCGACTCTGTTCTACAGCAAAGTATAACACTGGGGATCGGTGGTGCTGGAACTGTCAATCAGCGGGGTTCTTTTGTCAAGATATATGCTCATTGATTTGCAGCAAGTCGTACTTTTTCCGGTAGCAGACGGGCTGATGTAGTAGCCTTCGATATTAAGCCCTCCAGCCGGAGCCAACGGGGCAGCTGTAGACGATGCTTGGATGTATCTGTGAGCCTTCTTTTACGCATGCGCTCAAGAATGGAAGGTCCTTGATGTTGTGGTATGTCAACTCTCTGGAGATGCCACATGCCTCTCGCGCAGCATCTATTTCCCTCTTGAGGCGCGGGTAGCGCGAAGGATCCTCGAGGAGCGGGCTGAGCACCGCCTTGATGGTGACCGATGTCGTATCGACACCAGCAGCAAGAAGATTGCCGACCTCAGCCATAATCTCTGAGATTGTGGCTGGCTGGCCATTTGGGCCCTTCATCTTGAGAAAGTGATTGAGCATGTCCTATTAAGTGGTGTTTCATGACTTCTCCTTTATCTATTGAAAGACCTTATCTACAAAGAAGCACTGGAACGCACAAGTATACTCAGCAATTCACAGCTCAAGTAGTAATGCAATATAAGCTGTTATAGAATTTATAATCCAGCCACTTTGCCAGAAGAGGTAGCTGAGGTTGGAGATCTAGTAGAAGGCTCCATGAATGCACAATATGAACTCCCTCTTGTCTTATTCATCCTGAATGAAACCTATCAGTTCACTTAGACACAGAGTACCCATAATATTATAGGGTTTAGGTAAAGTATGATGCGCATACACTAAGATTAATGGGCTGTCTGCACTTAGCAAACTCATTAAATCTCTCCCAGAGGGAGCTCAATACAACTTGAATCTTGGGCTCCATGGATACAACTGAGGACATGGTATAGGTGGCCAAGACTCTCCTCCGCAAGAAGCTGTGTTCTTTTTCATCCCTAGATCCGAAGAACTATGCGAGATAAGTATACCAGAAAAATTGCTTCAGGGCCAGCTCATACCAAAACCACTGTTTTCTTCTTGGACTTTTGGCCTCCCAAAGCTAGCCAAGTATAATATCAATCGGTCTTCAAGACTCATTAGCTTATCATAGAGTTGGCTTAATTGAATTCAAAGACCTTAAAAGCTTCAATATACATCAGGAGTTCCTTTGGTGTAGCTATAGATAGTCTTGATGAGATCTAGGCTGATAATACTAACTTTATTCAGTGCAACCCTAACAACTAGGCTATACCGTCAGTGGAGCTGAAGGATATCAAGATGCCACCGCCCTTTAAAGTATCAGTTGGATCTCTATAGCTCGGTGATTCTCACAAGACGCGGCCCCGGGACTCTGCGTTAAGGATGAAAATAGGCTGTATAAAGAGCTTGAAGAACTATGACCAGAAAGGCAAGTCCCGCCAAAGGTTTGATCAGTGACGCATTAGCCTCTGAAATGATGATTTGAATGAAGTTCTCAGTTTTGGCCATGATGGGCGGGGCAGAGCATGCAATGCGAATACTCCAGCTCAGTTCAAATTGAGCTTTCAACCTGTCCATTAGGAAAGTCGCATAGCAATTTCAGGACCGATCAACGCTACCTTGCTGTGGGAAACAGAAGGCCAAATATGAATATGAGCATCCTCTTGCAAGCCATGTCCACAGTTCCTTTTGTCAGTGGAGGCGATCACTTGTTGGGTCCACCAACGTTGCTGTATGCTGATTCCGCAGTATTTCCCGCGGGGTAATCCGGGGTTTGGCCCTTACCAATTAGAAGGAACCTTAAGCTTAAGCTTTAATATATTCATGCAAAATACTATGCTCCCTTGTGGAGTGGGACTCACAGGCCTGGGAGGCTCCACAGTGCGGACAACCATGAAAATAACTACATCAAATAGTAATAATTATATGTATATTAGGATTGTGAAGAGAATCAGTTAAACACCATACAAGTAATAGGGGAGCAGATACAAGCAAGGGATCTGAATCCAATAAATAGGATGTCATCTTGCTGTACGTAGTCTAGCCGGATACCTGAGATCTATAGTCAAAATCTTAATGTCACAGGTCAAAAGGGGGAAACAGAACATGATTATGACTGCAAAATAGCATGGACATTGACATGTAATGATGATGCATGTGCTTCTTCAGAGATCAATATCTAGGTAGAAGACCCAAGTATCTGTCTTCGGCTTGCATTGCGTAGGTATCCGTGGAACGTCATAGTAGAGAACAAGGATAAAATCCGCTGTTCAAATACTATCATTACCGGCGTAACCGCATTCAGCCAGTCAAGGTGGTAAGCTGTCGCTGGAGACATCAGTTCATCAAGAGTCGAGGCTGGATATATGGACAGACGAAACATGCCTGGAACACAGATATCGCTACCACCCAGGTCAAATAATCATGAGGCTTGCGAAGCAGCAGCCAATTGAACAAGCACTCCTGACACCAGGTGATGTTTTTTCCAGATTGGCCGGTCACTATTAGTGGGCTTTTAGAATGGGGAAGTAAAGTACAATATTGAAGAAGTGCTTCCAACTCGAGCTGCACTAAGGTAGATCAGTCCTTCATGGTTGCTTATTGTTAAAATATTAAACCACTATGATTGTAATAACCTTCCATTGCTGCCTCTGTAATCAGGAGCTTATGAATAAGACTGCTCTTTATCAACATCTTTAGGATAAATAGCACATTAAATCTTGCTTTTTGTGAACAAAGAGTCACCACTAACATTTAAAATAGGCAAACTGAATGTGGTCAAAATTCCAACTAATTGGTTCCTAAAACAACTGATCTAAGTTGAACCTTATCATGTGTCTTTGCAGACCAAGGAAGCTGCCTGCAAATCCACCACCTTGCCACCGCTCAACCACGACCAAGTGTGCATTGCATTCAGTGTCACATCTACACCTGGCCCGAAAATCCTGCAGGAAGTACTCTGCTGGAATGCTGTGAGCTGGGCGCTTGACGCATAAACAACGCCTTTCTGCGCAACTGCTGTTTTGCCCCAGAGTGATTCGATGGTATGTTTGACACCATTTGCTGGAATGGTCACATCAGCATTGGCACCGGACTGGTCATTGGCGAGCTGAACAGTCACAACGCGAGTCTCAGCGGAGGGGTTAGCTGAGATAGATGTGGTAAGAAAGGCGAGGACAAGTGCAATGTTGGTGGAGATCTTCATTTTGAATTAATCTGTCAATTTTCCCCGGAGAAGAAATTTGGGCTTATTCTGAGTAGAGGAAGACATCTTCTTCCTCTATATAGTCCTGAGGTTGAGCTCAATACCTCCTGTGAGGTCATATGTGGTCATAAATATGAGTCCCTCACCATCTAGATTCATCTGTGGCATCAGCAAATCAAGGCGCCACAGCGGATATGCAGACGTTCAACAGGAGATATAATAGACACTTCTAGACAACCCAGGTCAAAAGACTTCCGCATACAGCCCCTACTCTTCCGGAACCAAAATCACCTCCCTTACTCGCGCGTTCAGCCTTCCTCCCAAACTAAACAGCATTGCCTCTTAAATTAGACCCCATTGAGTTTAAAATCATACAATGGTTATTGATCCCATGGTTTGAAGTTTCCGTGGTTCCGAATTATCGTAGATCCTAGATCAACTTTAATATATGGCTCTTGTCCGTTTGCAGTGAGCTTTTTGAGGAGTTAGATTGAAGGATAATCATCATTGCATAATACTAAATTCTAACATAGATGCACGGCTAGTTGCAATCAGTGATGGTTAGGTTGTATTCCTGGCTGGAGTTCCCTACACCTCAAGGCCTATGACTATGAGTTCGGGCCTGATAATCACCGGCATGGGACATCTCAACGAAAGATTTCTTCTTAAAAGTCCAAAATATCAATAAGAGTAAGCAAAATTTCTTGTCGAAATTTCTAGTGAATTATATGTTTAGAGTAGAAGCCTGATTTTCGGCTATCTTTCGACTCTTTTTCCACTTCTGAAAAATAGCCTTTAACACAAAGCCACCTCTTAAGTTCAGCCGTCACCTTCTTTCTACAGGTACTATCTACCTGTAGGTATGGTGGAGGACGCTCATACTCATTCATCACTAATATATGCACATACATAAAGCTTTTTATTAGTTGATTGAAAGTATGGAGGAAGGGAAGATGACTATCATCTGGTCATATCATACCACGAGTCGAACCGGTTCAACTGATGGGAGTGGCGAATTGGCAGTAATAGCTCAAGGTGGAAAGATAATTCATAAAAAATGACGATATGATCACCCCATATATAAATCAAAATTACATCACAACCAAGGAACACAAAAGGTTTGGAGATTTAACAGCATATCATCACTAGTTGAACCTAGAAGAACATGTTTTCCAATTTCAGAAGTGGAAGAGAAACAGTGAGGAATTTTATCACCATACCAAGGAAACCAGTCATGTGTACGTAGGGACGCAATGGAGAATTTGCTCATTGATTAAGCATGGGAATCAAGCAAACCAAACATAGCTGGCCGGGCAGAGATAGAGGTTACCTAGGTATAACAGTGTAGGGGAGCACTATCGGCAAGTGGGTATGGATCACTAAGTAGACCTCTAGGTAGGTACTCCCTGTTTTTCCATTATGTATAAAACGCTCCACATACCCTACAGGACTGCCAGTTCAAACTGGAAATGCATCCTCGATAGAACACTCCACAATGTCAACTACTAGAGTGACAGCCAAATCCCGAGGCAATATGAAAATATCCTTCTTAAGAGGATGCCGTATGGACAAATGGCCATAGGTGTTGAGAACTCTAGGAGAACAGTGAGTGAGTGCTGCCAGTAGGTTCTGAATCGGCCTGCTGATGGTAATA
Organism: Aspergillus thermomutatus; assembly: GCF_002237265.1. Lineage (NCBI taxonomy): Eukaryota > Fungi > Ascomycota > Eurotiomycetes > Eurotiales > Aspergillaceae > Aspergillus > Aspergillus thermomutatus. The sequence goes on along the minus strand of NW_020798087.1, from coordinate 8,963 downwards.
AATCCCTTACTGCTGCAGAGGGACGATATGACATCCTAATTTGAGATTCTGATAGATTCTCCATTGAGCTAGTAATGTGAGTAGCTACCATTGCTCCCATAGTGAACATGTCCATCACTGGTAATTCGCTCAGGTGAGTATATAGCTGAAGCTTATAGACTTTCTTATTTTATCAGAAGTCTAGTTAGGGTTTAGAATTGACCAAAAAGACGAATAGATAGACATACCTGCAGGAGGCTTCAGTAGAGCACCAGGAATGCCCTTGCCCTCACCCTTGAGTGCCCCTTTGAGCCCATCCTTGCTCCATCCATGGCATGGTTGCAGGAAAACGCTAAGAAAGCCCTCCTTCACTCCGTATCCGAGCTCCTAATCTTCGAATCAGTCTACGCACACATAAAGAGGAAATGGAATTACCTCGCCGGCAGCCTGTAATCCAGTCCATAAGTTGGTCACCGTTGGAGCAGGCGTGACAGTTTCATCATGGTAGAGTAAGGGAGCATTGTGAAACCCCCGCGAGAGGCTGAGAGTCAGATCCATTGGTAATACTATGATTAGATCTAGTGCTTGGAGAGATATTCGTTGTGCATGGAGTGTGTTGGTCCTGAGAAAGCCGAGAAACCGGTTGAAAATCCTGTGAATAGTAGGTTCTGGGGCTATTTGTTGGGGACCAATATTGCATTCGACATCGGCGGAGCAGAGTGCTGAGGCTTCACACTGTCCTTGACTCAAAGAGTAGCGGATTGAGTTCTGACCATGGGATACGACACGACGCGCTGGCATAATACTAAGCAATTTCAGAGTGAGACATGACACGCCATGCATGCTGCGTGCAAGGGAACCCAAGAGGACCTGGGTACCGGCCCGAATGGTTCGTGAGGGTTACGGATACTGTCAAAAACCTTAGATCGGTAGCTGCGGATCGCAAATCAGGTCAGAGATAATGGTTAGTAATGGATTATTGATAAGTACTTATATTTCTATGTCCCGTCTTTTGATCAGTTTTGCTTCACACAAGACAGCGGCTGCGAATGCGCTTAGTGTAATTGATGAGTGCTTCATCTGCCATACAGCAGGCTGTGTAGGACATAGTGAGCATGCCAGCAGTGTGTGACGGAGGTGCTTGTGCATATATTGAGTTGCAGACTTGGCTCCTGACTCCTTCTGCATTTCCTGGCTGACAGCAAGAGCCTTCTCCTTAATGCAGGGTTGAAGGGCTGCATTAATAGCAACAGCTAGCTTCTCAGCTGTCAGCCCCTTGTAAGGCACTGGGGGCGGACCAGCACCAGTTTGGGCCACCACAGCACCCTAGAAAGGTTGATCACCGAAAAATGGCATGATCACTGTGGGACATCCAAGAAGAAGACCTGTGGCAGTTGTTCCTGCTCCTCCATGGTGTATAACACAGCTGACATGTCTGAATAACCAATCATGGGGGCACTAGTCGACTAAGAGGATGTTTTCTGGAATATTCTGGTTCTCTGCCCCTAGGTGACCCCAACCTCTGCTGATGATCGCCCGCTGCCTAGTAATCTCAATGGCTTTGAACACTGTTTGAGTCAGAACAGCCGGATTATCCATAATAATGGAGCCAAAACCAACATATATTGGGGGAGGTTTCTGTTGAATAAAGGCAGTAAGCTCCGCGGGTGGAACAAAGCCTGAAGTAGACAGGGTACGGGCGAAGCCGCAAATATTAATGTAGTCAGGCCAGTCTGCTAGTTTTGGCAATAGTGCTGGCGACCTATTGGACAGCCACACTTAATAATTATGCATAAAGGGGCAGGTGCTGGTCACTCACCAGAGATATATATGCAGGATTTTGAGCTCATGCACCAGATTTACAGCCCGAGTGGCATCTAACTGATCCAGTCCGATTGTCTTCCGCCGGAACATGTTGATAATATTTCCTAGACCTTCCCAGATTATGAAATCCACAATTACATAGGACATAAGCCGAGCGATGGATGGCTTGGTGGTATGGGATTGCATGTTGACAAGGATGATCACATCTGCAGCAAATGGCCGATCCCAGAAGTTGGTGACAGAGACGTGAGTATTATCTGCAAGTTCATTAAGATGAAGTCCATTACCTCTTTCAAAGCATGATCCCCAGCAACCATCCAGGATGCTGCTGATGTCCTGTCGGTACTTTCCAATTGTTCCACTCCGGACTGCCGTGAGGTTGGGAATAAGCCCTGGGTTTCAGACCATATAGGCCATCAGTTCAGCAGGGTTTCCGCCAATGCAGAAGAATTCTAGCCCGTGACTGGGTACGAGTTCTTTAAAGGTTTTATGTGTAGCCAGTCAAACACAGTGGCCATGTTTCTGTAGCGCCTGGCCTAGTGTAATAAATGGCTGGACATCACCCTGGGATCCAATCACCTGCAAGACATTATTCAAGTAAATCCCAAAGGTGTCACCCTCTTGGGATTCAGTGCGCCTTAAGAGTTGTTCTTGATCATTCTACAGGACTCTGAGCCTATTTATTAGCAATTAAATCACTAACCTATTTTGCTTTATGCATGCTAAAGTTGTTTTCACCCACATCACAGCATCCCCCCTATAAACGTCACGCCACTGTTCCAAGAGGGAGAATGGATGGAAGGGCTCTTTGAGGATTAACAGTGTTTAATATGTGGCTTATGGAAGCCTTGTTTTCTACACCTGATACTCATATGCGCCTAAGTTTCCTACTGACAATCAAGATTAAGTCACAGTGCACTTATCATAGTCTCATAAAACAGTCTAATGGTGCAGGGTACCCTGAATGGAATTTAACATACACTACTGAGATTCGATATTAGTATGTAATCCTATTTAATGGGAAGGATATTTTATTTAGCAAAACTAACCATAAAAAGGCCTCAGCTGGATCGTTATTTCCAAATTAAAACTAATCCGACCCTTGCATGACTCTTGCCAACCCTTGTACTCAACAATGGCCTACCACATAGTATAATCTTCACATAAACAATAACTCGCCTTCCCGTTCGACTCTCTGTGCGGAACGCATATACCCCGGTCAAAGTTATGATGGCGGCACTACTTCATTAGTCTCCAGCTATACCACAGGGAAGAGAAACAAACATGATGGTCACACTCATGCGGGTCATCCGGACAGCCATGGTGGCCGTGATGGTGATCGCCATCATGATCATGGTTATTCTGGCTCCAAATCACAACGAAGGCCTCATTGGGAGGCAACGCTGCGGCCAGAGGGACGAGGGCCAACGCTGACAGGATCTTGAGAAGGTGCATATTGATCTAGTTGCTATTTCGCTATGTTATGATGCAAGAAAAAATGGCATCCTCACTGAACAAGAAGGGAATTATATAGCAGGGAGCTGGTCATACAACTAGTAGATAATCTAGAATAGTGTCATGGTGCTGTATGCGACTTACAAGCATGTCTTCAGTGGTCAATTGGGGGTTTGCAATCCATGGTAGGCCGATCCCAAATCAATTATAGGTAAATGATCAGCTCTTGATCCTTTCTGTATGGTCATAAAGTTCGTGCAATGCTGCCAATACAAGGTCTAGATCTGTGTTTACCACAGTGAGCTGTAAGCTAGTTGATCCAGTGGGCCATATAGAGAATGTCTTTTCGTCTTATGACATTAAAGATAACTTCTTTTGAAATTTCCTCAAAAATTTTCCATGCAGGAAATATCTAATTCTTCTAAGGATCAACAGTAGATAATTTCATGTAAAGGAGAAAGGAGAAAAAAAAAGAAAAAGAAAAAGAAAAAGAAAAAGAAAGAAAAACAACTCCGAGAAACTACCTTTCAAATATTTGAGTAATACCCCTCCGCATTCTTCCATGGCAATGGCCCATGAGATGAATTATAACATCCGGCCTTAAACTTATGGTACTATTAAATGATGTTTTGGGAGATCAGGATTGTAGTGGGATATCTCATGTTGCCTTGGCCCTGGTTGAGACTCCTGGAACAGCCTGATGGACCGGGCTGGGTGAATGTGATGCCCAGTTGATCGCCTACTGTCATTAATGAATAGGTTTGCTGCCAGGAGGCGAAGCTTACTGTATGTGCTCACTAGGCAAAGGATAGGCAGATCGAGAAAATATCAGAGTAATAATGATGAAAGATGAAATTGGCATGTCATGCCATCTACCGCACTATTGGATAAATATGGACTAGAATCTGGATTGAAACTGAAAATGTATTATTTCCATGAACGCCACAAACTTAAAAGATGGTGCAATATACAATAATCCTCCATGACATCCGTCAAAAATGGGCATTAGCTATAATCCCTAATCCGATTTTGTCTCCATTAAATTCGGCTCAAATCTTATCCTCTTCAGATGCTGATACCTCGGATCTCCCGGTGCAACCACCATCACCTCCTCATACTTTCCCCGCCCTGCACTCACATCCCGTAGCTCCATCACTGTCGTCAGGAGCAGGATAAGGATTGTTGATGCCTGTGCAACCACCCGCGCCTGTACTAGTTTTTGTGTTTGTGTCATCAATGAATCCCGCCGCAACAGTCCCAAGGTGATCATCATTGTCGCAGCCCAGGTTCCGGCACAGAGTATGTACCGGTGCTCATAAGTCAATTCCTTTATCTGCTGTGAGGGAGCTTCCCTATGCCGTAGGTGCTTGTAGATCTGCTCTGTGGTGTCTGTATATTCAATATCTGGATGTTGGTGGTGTTTAAAGAGATGAGCGGCGTGATTTGCGCCTGCCGCTGTCCCAAGTATCCCAGGATAGAGCGCTAGGGAGCCCTTGATGGACGGAGTAAAGGCCCTAAAGGTGGGGTAGAAGCGATTCAAGGCGCTTACAACCAGTAGTCCTCCAGAGAGACCAGCGAGGCCACCGAGGGAGCCCCAACGCAGGAGGCTATGGTAGTAGGTCTGTGCCTCTTCATGTGTGAAGAGTTTCATTATGCTATGCAGGACACTGTTCTGAAGAGATAAGAAGGCGGATGGACTGGATTTGAATGCACTAGATCTGGTATGGGCTAGCAGCATAGTATTTAAGCCTTACTTTGAGGACTATTCCATTTCAAATTAATAGTTATGGGTTTGGTTCGGATCTCCTGATCTTTTGTTCTGGAATCAAGTGGGCCTGTATTCACTGATATTTTGTGATCCAGCCCATTAATTGATTAATTATGTCTCAGGAGTCAGGCAGTCAGGCTCCAATTCTGTTAATTTAAAAGTGCCCCACTAAAAATATCCATACTGAAGGCATGCATGACTACTCCATATAGGTCATCCAACCCTTACTAAGGAAATCAGGTTACTAAAAGTAGGTCAGCCAATGTGAGAGCACTTAGGGAATGCTCTTAATTAAATAGTAGATAGTGTAATAAGCTCAAACAGACATCTTGGATTCAACTATCTGGCAGCTAAGATACAAGAATTCTAGCATGGAGAAGGGAGGAAAAGAGAAGTAGGGACGGTGCGAGACATTGTGGGAGATAGGTTCGCTAACAGGTGACGGATCAGCGTGACGGGTCGAGATCAAGATCTGGACTGTCACATTACCCCCCCCCTTTAAAAGCGATATGTCCCCATATCGGAGGATTCTGGTTTGACGGATGAGAGGACGAGAAAATTAGCAAAAATAAATGTGCAGAACCCACACCATTCTTCCACATTAGAAGAGACGTTATCTAGGAGGGCTGGAATGCCATGACGCTTCATTCTGTCGTAGTTGTAGGAGTCCGTTGCTCCCAGATGTCCAAGGCCTCGGTGTCTTGCAGGCTCCTAGCCGGTTCCCAGGTTGGTTTCGTATAGCCAACCCATTTAACAAGATATTGGTGCCGGAATCCCCTCCCCCAACGCATTCGGCGTTCGTCCAGGATCTTCTCAATGTCATACTCCTCCTCACCATCGACTAGGACTGCAGGTGGCTGCCAGTCGGACTGCTGCTGGCTTGGAAACGGATCGTTGCTCGCTGGACGTAGCAGCCATGTGTGGAATACGTCATGGATTCCTGGGGGCACATCCAGCCGATAAGCGTGTGATCCCACCTTCTCTAGTACAGTGTATTTCGCATTCCGATGATCCAGCTTCTTCGATGGGCGATTCGTTCTGATATTGCGCAGGCTCAACCAGACCTTTTCTCCTATCTGATACTCATGTGCCGGATCCCGACGTTTATTCGCATACTCTTCCTGCAGCTGTTGTGCAGCAACCATCGTCGATTGCGCAACCTCTAAGGCGCCTTTAATCTTATCCACAATAGATTCAGCCTTCTGCGTAGGTGTCTTCGGTTCTCTGTCGTTGTAGTCACGGTCCAGATCTAATGGCTCCACGTGGTATCCATGATCGAGAAAGAAAGGGCTCACGCCAGTCGAAGTACAATCTCAATTATTCAATGCCAGCATCGCAGCGGGGCATAAGATCGCCCAATTCTCCTGCAGGTAATCCACAAAGGACCGCAGATAGTGCTCGACTTCTGTATTCGCTCGTTCGGTAGACCCGTCAGTCTCCGGGTGCCATGCTGTAGACAGTCGTCTTCGGATGTTCAACAGATTACAGAAGGTTTTCCAGAACTCGCCAACGAATTGCTCTCCTCGGTCTGAGACGATGGATTCTGGGAAGCCGTGGATTGCGTAGAATACTTTCAGAAACTTCTTGGCGACGTAACGTGCGGCTCCCACGTGGGAAGACAGCCTGAAAGGTGTATAGAGACTGTAGCCTTATTCTTCTAAGCTGGACCACTCTTGAGCAGAAGGCTAGTAAGCCTGTGAGGCTCTCTATTTGCTTAAGGGTAAGACTCGTTGCATTGAGGGCAGCTGCGGTGTCTAGTGTGGCGCGGCATAGCTTCTCTTGTGGCAGATGAGCTTCCATCGCAATGGAGTCTATTTAGATTCCTAGGACTGTAATGCAAGTCCCTTGCTTGTCCTTTCTTGTGTTGTGAGGGATGCTTAGGTAGTTGGTTACTATGTGGTAGACTTCGTCGAAAGCACCTGCAGGATTGGACATTGAGGGAGAATGTGTGACAGCGATGAAATTATCTAGATAATGGTTGATGTAAAATACGGGAAGGAGGCACTGAAGTATCCAGTGGAGAGCCTCTGCGAAGAGGTTGAAGAGAAATGGAGCTGTTGCCAGGCCAAAAGGGAGGCAGCATTCAACGTAGGTGGAGTTGTTCCACTGAAAGGCTAGGAGATGCTGGTTGTCCTCGGCAATGGGGACTATTTGGAAGGCATCCTTAATGTCTTGTTTGATAATTGTGCAGCCAGGTCCTGCCTTTATGATCTGGTTGTATATATCATCGATTTTCATGTATTTGATAGCTGACCACTTGTCTGGTATGCCCTGGTTAATGCCTCGCCCAGGGGGCCAGGATAGGTCATGGATGCGGCGCCATCCCCTGTTATGCTTGGGGACAAGTCCAAGCGGCGAAATAAAGGAAGGTTTAGAGGCTAATCTAACCTGACGGAGGACAAGGTCCTCTGCTAGCTTTCCCGTAATAATGCTGGGTTCATGTACATAGTGGTTGGTGGAGTGACAAGAGTGTTTCTTGCCTCTGTAGCCGATCTGGACGCTATAGGTCAGGATGCCAGCAAGAGTTGGTCCAAGATCGCCGGGATAATGACGAAGGAGGTTGCGCCATCTCTATGCATGAAGCAGCGAAGGAGAAGGCTGTAGTTTTAGGAGTTCTGTATTGAAGACAGGGTATTAGGCAACTGTATTGGGCCTTGCTGGTTAGCTAGAAGGTATTTCTGTTGGCGGTAAAAAGTAGGAGGCTGTCCCGGCGTTTTCTCTCCTCACCACTTGATTTGCTTGCTATTTTTTCTTGTGGCAAGATGAGGCACCATGCTTGCTTAACCTGCATATAGTACATTTATAGCGCCTCTTGCAGCCGTCCCAGAGGCACCCTGTTGTGTTGAACTTATCGCAAACCTCTGTATCATTATTTGAGGATCTAGTAGACCTTGTATGGTGAGTTTGGGCTGCTGAAGGGTGTGGTGGTGACTTAGCTGGTAGAGTGAGGTTGTGGCGGAGATATTTCTTGCGAAACTAGGCCGTGACTAGGTAACTGTCCGTGGACAGCTCTCCCTTATCCAGTATATATTGGTGGAAGTTGAGAGCCAGCGGGAGTACTGCTTCTGGCCACTGATAGGTCTGAGTGACATCCAGGATCTGTCTCATAAACATGAGCAAGTTAGGGACGGCCTTAGGGTGCTTGTCACCAAAGAGGTATCCTATGACTGCTAAGTAGGTAAGGAAGCAGTTAGTCCATATTTGGGGGTTAGGACCCCAGTCCTTAAGTGATGATGCTGCCTTCTTGAAGCCTACTGTGCCTCCTGACTTGGTCATCTTGAAGACCCTATCCTCCTGATCTGTATTGATGACTGACTTCTCTTTGAAGTGTATGAGTTCGGTCGCCTTCAACTTCCTCTTGAAGACGCGGGTAAGAAGGGCGGCGGAGACACCCGGGAACATGTTAATGAGCGGTTTTACCTTAGGGGGTGGCTCACAGTTCTCCTCCTGATTATCCTCGTCGACTCGCAGGTCCGCACGAGGCCTCCTCTGGCGGAGGTTGATTTCGGCTTCATCCATCTCAAGATGCCTGGTCCTGTCCCTTTGTATCTGTTCTAGCCAACTGGCGCGGTCCGCCGCGCTCATGGTCTCCCAGATATGGGCCGGGGGCTATGCTGAGTCCTGGGGGACAGGCGTAACGGTGCTGGACTGGCTGAAGGATGTCATCTTGAAGGGAGAGAATGAAAAAATTGAGTCTTGACTGCGTGAGAGATGATGAGTAACTTGCGGAGGCGAGCGGCTAACTCTTGTGAGGCAGTTGCAGGAGGGAGGAACCCCGCAGTAAGCTCTGCAGGTCGGTGAAGCCTAATCTGAGAGAATCGGGAAGCGCCAAGTGTCCAATTAGGATGGCTCAGGGGCCAACTATATATAGGCTGACTAAGTCGGGACGCTAAACCTAAACGGGATGGAATCCTGACACCCCCCCTCGGACCGACTA